>NC_041388.1:67811352-67839546 GCF_002162155.2 Triticum dicoccoides
GGTCGTCAGCGGGGAAGGCAGGAGTAGTGCACGGGGGCTGCAGGCGGAGCGGGACGGCGGCGTGGGCGGCAACAGCCGCAGGTGGCACGAGCGACAACGGGCGCGACGGGGCGCGCGGGTGCGCGCGTGCTCACCGCGAGCACGAGCACCGGGCGGCACGTGCACGACTACGGGACGGTGCGAGGAGCAAGAGGAAGAGAGGCCGGGGGCCTCACCGCGGATCCGTAGGGTCAAGGCAGCGGGGCTCGGGGAGGTTGACGGGGATGACGCGTGTAGACGGGGAAGTCCGGCGGCGTCCGGGACGGCTTCGGGCGACGGAGTCGGGGTCGAGGCGGCGATGGCGGGGCGGCGCCGGGGGCGTCAGGGGCGCGGCCCAGATCCGGTCGGGGAGGTGGAGGAGACGAGGAAGAAGCGGTCCGGTGGGGCGGCCGAGGACGGGGAGGTCGAGGTGGAGGGCAGCGGTGGCGGCTCCGGTGACGTGGTCCAGGGCGGTGGCATCGGGGTCGATCCCCCGATCCAATCGGGGAGGTAGAGGAGGGGAGCGTGGGGATCGTGGGGGGGAGTGGGAGGTGCTGCGGTTGGTGGGTTAGGGCTACGGGGGATAAGGGGAAGCGAGGGTGGGCCGGCCGCTGGCCTGGTTGGCCTAGATGGCCAGATGGGCCATTTGGCCCAGGTAGAGGGGGTGGCTTTGCCCCATTTCTTTATTTTTTTATTTGTCTCGTTTTCTGTTTTGTTCTTTTATTATTTTATTTTATTTAGTTTTATAAATCACAACAGTTGTGCCTAAATTTGTATCACTAATTATACCTCTACCACAAAAGTTTAAACCTCCAATAAAAAAATAGTTTAACATTTTATTAATTATAAAAGGCGTTCAATTAATTATTTTGCTACTGTTTTATTTATTTTAAGACACTCAAACACTTTTAAAGATGTTGGTTTCTCCACCTTTATTACTTATGCATTATTTGTCACAACGAGAATGATTCGGTTTTAATATTTGAAAACTTTTATTGTTTGCCTTTGTTTTAAATTTGAAAGTTGAACTTGGTTCCGACTGACCCGAGATTATCAACAGTAATCGAGGTGACGTGGCATCATTACCAGAGGGTTACTGTAGCTTAATTACCCGGGCGTCACAATTCTCCTCCACTACAAGAAATCTCGTCCCGAGATTTAAGAGGGGAGTAAGGGGGAAAGTTTTGGTTACGATATTCTAATGGATCTTCTCGAAGAAGTTAATCCCTTTCGTTGATGTCTTCAACTATTTATTCCAATGCATCATGATAAAGTTGTCGTCCTTTCTTCGGGAACTCCATCGTACTTATGAAAGGATAAGGGGCAGCTCAGCTATGACAGAATGCTTTTGAGGGAAACAATCTGGGGTTAACCCATGAATGAGCAAAAGATTATCTCTCGAGTTGAACATATGAAATACATCGAGAGTAAGGTACGAAGGTACAATAAGAGGTTCCAAGCGGATAGATAGTTGCTCGAAGTCTGAACCAGAGTGAGAAAGGGGTTCAGAGTAGCGAGAGTAAGTATTGCGTCTGATACCATAACAGATTACTAGGCATGTGGCCCGTGAATTACATACGAAGTCAAGCTCGAGGAATAACTTTGACAACAGGGTGTATAGGAGAGTCAGGTTTCGATCCTGTGAAACTGTGGGTTATGGGCCCACCATGTGGGATAAAATTAGGAGGACTGGTGACATCTTACATGGTCATGATAGCAAGGCATGTCAGAGGGTAACCTGTCGATTATGTCGGCAATAACATCGGCACCAAGGGCGAGGGACGAAGAGAACCATTTTCCTGCTCGTTGAACGAGGCGGACCAGTAGGCAGAGTTCTCGTCCATCGGTGGTTACCGGAATGTCATCAACAAAAGTAACATGGTCTTACTGACAGAATTGTACAACAAGGTGTTTACATAAGCAGGAAAATATTACTTCTCAGATCATATAGATCACAAGAAAGGTTAAACCAACAATAGAAGGAAAATATGATCATCAGATTAAACAGAACAATGGAAAGGAAAATGTGTTTAAACACATATTTCAGGGGTATATCCTTCCCAATGACAAGCAGAGCATGATATCCATGACAGGATATAAAGTAGAAAACCATTTAGGTAAGGGGGAAGGAATCTCATGATATTACCCATACAACGGTGTTAGGATAAGTGATAAATAAAATTTAGCATCGTGCTTCAAATGTTCCTGTTGAAAATCGGAGTACCATTGACATGCTTCGAGATAGCATTGACATGGTCTTCAGGTGAAGATCAGACTTTGGGTAACACGAAGGATCCATCAGGAATAACTTGTAGAATAAGTCTTACAATTTCCTCATGGACGAATGGATAACCTTGCTGAAAAGGAATCTATAATGATAGGTCCTCCAGCCGGGGGGGGGGTGCTAGGCATGACATCGTGTTACCGGGTCATCAAAGGATCAACTTCATGACTCTTGGAAAATTGTCCCAACCATCATATCTGACCGAGATTCAGATCCGATTGGTGTCAGGATACCTCAGACTTAGGATACCTGAGAAGAAAAGGTGCAACGCAAATTGACGAGATGGCATTGTAAGATTCTCGGGGAAATGAACTACGAAGTGATTTCCGTTAACAAGAGTCCATCATTAACCCAAGGAGAGGACAAGGAGGTGTCTGGTGAACTCAACGACAATTCACCGAGATTCCACAAAAGATGGATTTCCACCATTAAGTGAACAAGGAGATAACATTTGCCAAATCAAATGATATAAGGAAGTATGCTCGAGGAAAACATACACAAATAAACATTGGTTGAAATGTGCGCCCGAAATATGGGTTGGGTTGCACGACCAATGTCAGAATGGTGATTCAATTAACGAAGGACTTAGAATGAACTATCGCCCATTCACTTCAAAGCAATAGGGTTGCTAGGAGTTTAGAATTCACACGTCATAGCTCCAATGTCGGTATTCCGGTTGAAAACAATACGAGGACCAAGGAATGAACGAAGATGGCAAGAAGTATTATGATATCAAGAATTATTAAGAGGTGGTGAAATTCTCACCACATTCTTGACAAAAAGAGATGGTAATACTTCCGAGGTAAGGAAGATCAATTGCTGGACAGCAAGGAACTCAAGGTATAACACCAAACATGAACAAGCTTGTGTTGGTGGGAAGGCAATAAAGTGGTCGATGATAATACAATTCATCGAGGCAAGGATGGTATTTCTCATCATGAATCCAATTGATATCCTGGATGAGCTCAGAATGTTGACGATCTCGAAACCTTTGTCGCGAGAGTTCATGAAGATGTAATCGATCGGCGACGACATCAAGTCAAAGTAATGATGAAGTGAAAGGTTATAGGAACCAAGGGTACGACACAAACTCGAACTCAAGCTTGTTGGTTAAGGTGAAAGGATATGACGAGGAAAATCGACGTAAGGTTAGTTCATCGTCGAAAATTGGTGCTCTGAGAATAAGGACCGGGTAGCACAGTTAAAATCATCACGACAATGATATAGCCAAACAGGCTAGGAATGACATGATCGGGTACAAACTCGTACTTATAGAAGCTTACTGAAGAGTGGTTGAACCGTAGAGCGGACTCGGTTCAGTTATCGATGTCTTTGAGTGTTCAATAACTCAGAGCCCATGAAAAATTGTAATCAGTGAGTAGGTAGTACTTGATGAAGAACTCATAGGAAGTTATGCAGTTCCAAGATAATCTCGAGATACCATGGGGTAATACTCGACGACAGATCAAAGTAGAGGTTGTACCGGGGTATTGATCCACAAAAGACAAGTGCTTACACTTGCATCAAAAATGGTATTTAAGGGAGAACATGGTCGGAACCACGATTGTAAAAGGCCATACCCCAGATATAAGATGAACTTATATCAAGGGAATAATTAATTTTAAAAGAAGCTTCGATGAGAAGATGTACATCGGGTCCATGGGCATGAACACAAAGTTCAAGGTCGACTCCCACTTCTCCAATGCATAACCTTTCATCCACTTCTCGCGTTCGATTAAGTTGCAGTGTTGAAATTTTATCTGGCGAAGCACCAGAAGAGTATGACTCGTGAAAACTTTCGAGTTCTCACCCATTAAGGAGGGCATAGGTTCAACCCATCGGAGCATCTTATAATCATATACCAGAATCTTTAGAAGTAATTAACTCAAGCTCGAAGACAGAGCATGGTTAAGAAAGCAGAGGATGCAATTTACCAAAGGCATTATGTATCAGAGGAAAGGCTCACAAGGTTATTGAATATGAAGGGCGTTGTCAGATAAAATCCAACAAAGGATCTGGTGGTCCACAAGGGATCTGACGTGAGCATCGGTACTCAACCAGAGGAAGAAGAATGCACGGGCATCATATTATAGAACATCGGAAGGATTCGATGCTTAGATAATAAAGGAATTTCGATCCCCAAAACAAAGGATCAGAAGCAATGCTCTGAGTAGGGATGGATAAGTTGAATATACCAGAGGCACAATTGACGACAAATAGTTTGGTCCAGAACCAGCTCATGTTCAAAAATGATGTCTGAGCCGGAAGGATAATTTAGAAGGGTTGATAGATGTTTGTGTGCATTCGCACACATGCTGAATCAATAGGATCAAAATGACGATGCCTAAGGATACTAACGAATATTGCCAATGGGAAGCATCCATAATGCAAGCAGACAAGTATTGCAGAGCAATAAGCTATTAAGGATTTTTGGAGGATCAAATAGTATTTCGAAGACCATTGTGAAACACATGAACAACTGGGGGATGAGCGGATACTCGATAAGTGCGAGAATTATCCATAGGGGTATTCAGGTGACAAGGAACAACAAGGTGATAATCTCAAGGATTATCGAGACAACGACGAGTGTTTCGAGGTATCTGGTAATAACAAGACCAACTGGGGATGAATGTAAGAATAACAACTGCAAGTAGTTATCCATAAGGGTTGACGGTGGAAGGGGAATTGCAAATGCGATGAACATAAGTTCTCGGGTTAACAACGGAGAGTATCTTCAGGGTCTTCACGTGCCGCAGACGATCATCATTAATAAGGGGCTCTCCGGGTGAAAGTGATAACGAGATCCTAATGTTAGATTTAGCAAAAATCATTTAACCCGAATAGAAGAGAAATAAGAGTCCCAGAGTATAGGTCGAGGAGTAAAAGATCCTACTACCACCCAATGGCGACGTGGGCCCATGGGCCGCACAGCCATGTTAGTAAAAGTTTTGTAAAGTTTAGACTCGACTTCGGCCAAGGAGTTGGAAGGGGGATTCCTACAGGCAGTCGGCTCTGATACCAACTTGTGACGCCCCCGATTCAATCGTACACTAATCATGCACGCAAATGTGTACGATCAAGATCAGGGACTCACGGGAAGATATCACAACACAACTCTACAAATAAAATAAGTCATACAAGCATCATAATACAAGCCAGGGGCCTCGAGGGCTCGAATACAAGTGCTCGATCATAGACGAGTCAGCGGAAGCAACAATATCTGAGTACAGACATAAGTTAAACAGGGTGCCATAAGATGGCTAGCACAAACTGGGATACAGATCGAAAGAGGAGCAGGCCTCCTGCCTGGGATCCTCCTAACTACTCCTGGTCGTCGTTGTCAGCCTGCACGTAGTAGTAGGCACCTCCAATGTAGTAGTCGTCGTCGACGCTGGCTCCTGGCTCCTGGACTCCAGCATCTGGTTGCGACAACCAGAAAGAAAGGAAAGGGGAAAAAAGGGGGGAGAAAGCAACCGTGAGTACTCATCCAAAGTACTCGCAAGCAAGGAGCTACACTACAAATGCATGGGTATATGTGTAAAGAGGCCATATCAGTGGACTGAACTGCAGAATGCCAGAATAAGAGGGGGATAGCTAATCCTGTCGAAGACTACGCTTCTGGCAGCCTCCATCTTGCAGCATGTAGAAGAGAGTAGATTGAAGTCCTCCAAGTAGCATCTCCAAGTAGCATATCCAGGTAGCATCTCCAAGCGCATCTCCAGTCGCATCGCATAGCATAATCCTACCCGGCGATCCTCTCCTCGTCGCCCTGCGGAAAAGCGATCACCGGGTTGTCTGTGGAACTTGGAAGGGTGTGTTTTATTAAGTATCCGGTTCTAGTTGTCATAAGGTCAAGGTACAACTCCAAGTCGTCCTGTTACCGAAGATCACGGCTATTCGAATAGATTAACTTCCCTGCAGGGGTGCACCACATAGCCCAACACGCTCGATCCCATTTGGCCGGACACACTTTCCTGGGTCATGCCCGGCCTCGGAAGATCAACACGTCGCAGCCCCACCTAGGCTCAACAGAGAGGCCAGCACGCCGGTCTAAACCTAAGCGCACAGGGGTCTGGGCCCATCGCCCATAGCACACCTGCACGTTGCGTACGCGGCCGAAAGCAGACCTAGCCTAGTGGCGTTCCAGTCCAATTCGGCGCGCGCCGCTCCGTCGCTGACGTCTGAAGTGCTTCGGCTGATACCACGACGTCGGGATACCCATAACTACTCCCACGTAGATGGTTAGTGCATATAGGCTCGTAGCCAGACTCAGATCAAATACCAAGATCTCGTTAAGCGTGTTAAGTATCCGCGAACGCCGAACAGGGCCAGGCCCACCTGTCTCCTAGGTGGTCTCAACCTGCCCTGTCGCTCTGCCACAAAGTAACAGTCGAGGGCCGTCGGGAACCCAGGCCCACCTCTACCGGGATGGAGCCACCTGTCCTTTCAGCCCCCTCGTCAGAATCACTTGCGGGTACTCAATGAGCTGACCCGACTTTAGTCACCATCTGAATAGTATGTATGTATGTATAGTATATACCCGTGATCACCTCCCAAGTGATCACGGCCCGATAGTATAGCAAGGCAGACTGACAAGAATGTAGGGCCAATGATGATAAACTAGCATCCTATACTAAGCATTTAGGATTGCGGGTAAGGTATCAATGACTGTAGCAGCAATGACAGGCTATGCATCAGAATAGGATTAACGGAAAGCAGTAACATGCTACACTACTCTAATGCAAGCAGTATAGAGGAGAATAGGCGATATCTGGTGATCAAGGGGGGGGCTTGCCTGGTTGCTCAGACAAGAAGGAGGGGTCGTCGGTGACGTAGTCGTCCACAGGGGCATCAGCATCGTCACGGGGGCTACCGGAGAGAAGAGGGGGAAGAAACAGTAAATACATAGCAAGCAAGTGCATAACAGGTCAACAAGCAGAGCTAGACGTGTTCTAACGCGGTATGAGGTGATACCGGTGAAGGGGGGAAACATCCGGGAAAGTACCCCCAGTGTTTCGTGTTTTCGGACAGATGAACCGGAGGTGAAATGTTGCAGGTTCTTTATGCTAGGGACGCGTGGCGGACGAACGGGCTGCGTATCCGGATTCGTCTCGTTGTTCTGCGCAACTTTCATGTACAAAGTTCTTCCATCCGAGCTACGGTTTATTTTATATTAATTTTAAAAGATTTAAACATTTTTAGAATTTATTTAAATATTCTATATCAACATTATCTAGAATAGTGTATGCTGACGTCAGCATGACGTCAGCAGTCAACAGGGCGTTGACTGGGTCAAACTGACGTGTGGGGGCCCAGCTGTCATTCACTGTTAACTAACCTAACAGATTAATTAACTAAACTTAGTGATTAGGTTAATCTATCAGGATTAATTAAGTTAATTAATTATTTAATTAATTAATTAATTAATATTTTAATTATTTACTTATCTATTTTTTTTATTACATCTTTTTTTTAATTTTCGTTCTGGGCGTGGGCCCCGTTTGTCATAGGCCCATAGGGGCCTTAGTGGTTATGGGCGTGTGGGCGCGCGGGCTCACGGGCACGGCCACGAGCGCCCACCGGGGCGAGCCCAAGCGATGGCCTCGGGCGCGGCCAGTGGCGCTGCCGCCGGCGACAAGGAGGCAGCCAGGGGCGGCGAGGTACCGGGACGCCACGCACGTGGTCTCGGCGAGGTGCGGGCCCGGCGGTCGTTAGCGGGGAAGGCAGGAGTAGTGCACGGGGGCTGCAGGCGGAGCGGGACGGCGGCGTGGGCGACAACAGCCGCAGGTGGCACGAGCGACAACGGGCGCGACGGGGCGCGCGGGTGCGCGCGTGCTCACCGCGAGCACGAGCACCGGGCGGCACGTGCACGACTACGGGACGGTGCGAGGAGCAAGAGGAAGAGAGGCCGGGGGCCTCACCGCGGATCCGTAGGGTCAAGGCAGCGGGGCTCGGGGAGGTTGACGGGGACGACGCGTGTAGACGGGGAAGTCCGGCGGCGTCCGGGACGGCTTCGGGCGACGGAGTCGGGGTCGAGGCGGCGATGGCGGGGCGGCGCCGGGGGCGTCAGGGGCGCGGCCCAGATCCGGTCGGGGAGGTGGAGGAGACGAGGAAGAAGCGGTCCGGTGGGGCGGCCGAGGACGGGGAGGTCGAGGTGGAGGGCAGCGGTGGCGGCTCCGGTGACGTGGTCCAGGGCGGTGGCATCGGGGTCGATCCCCCGATCCAATCGGGGAGGTAGAGGAGGGGAGCGTGGGGATCGTGGGGGGGGAGTGGGAGGTGCTGCGGTTGGTGGGTTAGGGCTACGGGGGATAAGGGGAAGCGAGGGTGGGCCGGCCGCTGGCCTGGTTGGCCTAGATGGCCAGATGGGCCATTTGGCCCAGGTAGAGGGGGTGGCTTTGCCCCATTTCTTTATTTTTTTATTTGTCTCGTTTTCTGTTTTGTTCTTTTATTATTTTATTTTATTTAGTTTTATAAATCACAACAGTTGTGCCTAAATTTGTATCACTAATTATACCTCTACCACAAAAGTTTAAACCTCCAATAAAAAAATAGTTTAACATTTTATTAATTATAAAAGGCGTTCAATTAATTATTTTGCTACTGTTTTATTTATTTTAAGACACTCAAACACTTTTAAAGATGTTGGTTTCTCCACCTTTATTACTTATGCATTATTTGTCACAACGAGAATGATTCGGTTTTAATATTTGAAAACTTTTATTGTTTGCCTTTGTTTTAAATTTGAAAGTTGAACTGGGTTCCGACTGACCCGAGATTATCAACAGTAATCGAGGTGACGTGGCATCATTACCAGAGGGTTACTGTAGCTTAATTACCCGGGCGTCACATGCTCCCACTTTCAATATGTATCCAGATTGAGACTTTGAGTCATCTGGATCAGTGTCAAAACTTGCATCGACGTAACCCTTTATGACGAACCTTTTGTCACCTCCATAATCGAGAAACATATCCTTATTCCACTAAGGATAATTTTGACCAATGTCCAGTGATCTACTCCTAGATCACTATTGTACTCCCTTGCCAAACTCAGGGCAGGGTATACAATAGATCTGGTACACAGCATGGCATACTTTATATAACCTATGGCTGAGGCATAGGGAATGACTTTCGTTCTCTCTCTATCTTCTGCCGTGGTCGGTTTTTTTTGTCTTAGTCAACTTCACACCTTGTAACACAGGCAAGAACTCCTTCTTTGACTGTTCCATTTTGAACTATTTAAAAATCTTGTCAAGGTATGTATTCATTGAAAAACTTATCAAGCGTCTTGATCTATCTCTATAGATCTTGATGCTCAATATGTAAGCAGCTTCACCGAGGTCTTTCTTTGAAAACCTCCTTTCAAACATTCCTTTATGCTTTGCAGAATAATTCTACATTATCTCCGATCAATAATATGTCATTCACATATACTTATCCGAAATGTTGTAGTGCTCCCACTCACTTTCTTGTAAATACAGGCTTCAGTGCAAGTCTGTATAAAACTATATGCTTTGATCAACTTATCAAAGCGTATATTCCAACTCCGAGATGCTTGCACCAGTCCATAGATGGATCGCTGGAGCATGCATATTTTGTTAGCACCTTTAGGATTGACAAAACTTTCTTGTTGCATCATATACAACTCTTCTTTAATAAATCCATTAAGGAATGTAGTTTGTTTATCCATTTGCGAGATTTCATAAAATGTGGCAATTGCTAACATGATTCGGACAGACTTAAGCATAGATACGAGTGAGAAACTCTCATCGTAGTCAACACCTTGAACTTGTCGAAAACCTTTTGCGACAATTCTAGCTTTGTAGATAGTAACACTACTATCAGCGTCTGTCTTCCTCTTGAAGATCCATTTAATCTCAATGGATCGCCGATCTTTGGGCAAGTCAATCAAAGTCCATACTTTATTCTTATACATGGATCTCATATCAGATTTCATGGCCTCAAGCCATTTCGCGGAATCTGGGCTCATCATCGCTTCCTCATAGTTTGTAGGTTCGCCATGGTCAAGTAACATGATCTCCAGACAAGATTACCGTACCACTTTGGTGCGGATCTCACTCTGGTTTACCTACGAGGTTCGGTAGTAATTTGATCTGAAGTTACATGATTATCATCATTAGCTTCCTCACTAATTGGTGTAGTAGTTATAGGAACAGATTTCTGTGATGAACTACTTTCCAATAAGGGAGCAGGTACAGTTACCTCATCAAGTTCTACTTTCCTCCCACTCACTTCTTTCGAGAGAAACTCCTTCTCTAGAAAGGATCCAATCTCAGCAATGAATATCTTGCCTTCGGATCTGTGATAGAAGGTGTACCCAACATTTTCTTTTGGGTATCCTATGAAGACACACTTCTCCGATTTGGGTTTGAGCTTATCAGGTTGAAACTTTTTCACATAAGCATTGCAACCTCAAACTTTAAGAAACGACAACTTAGGTTTCTTGCCAAACCATAGTTCATACGGTGTCGTCTCAACGGATTTAGATGGTGCCCTATTTAACGTGAATGTAGCTGTCTCTAATGCATAATCCCAAAACGATAGTCATAAATCGGTAAGAGACATCATAGAACGCACCATATCTAATAAAGTACGATTACGACGTTCGGACACACCATTACACTGTGGTGTTCCGGGTGTCGTGAGTAGTGAAACTATTTCACATTGTTTTAACTGAAGGCCAAACTCGTAACTCAAATATTTTACTTCTGCGATCCTATCGTAGAAACTTTTATTTTTGTTACGAGGATTCTCCACTTCACTCTGAAATTCTTTGAACTTTTCAAATGTTTCAGACTTGTGTTTCATCAAGTAGATATACTCATATCTACTCAAATCATCTGTGAAGATCAAAAAATACTGATACCTGCCGCGAGCCTCAATATTCATCGGACCACATACATCAGTATGTATGATTTCCAACAAATCTATTGCTCGCTCCATTGTTCCAGAGAACGGAGTCTTAGTCACCTTGCCCATGAGGCATGGTTCGCAAGCATCAACATATTCATAATCAAGTGATTCCAAAAGCCCATCAGCATGGATTTTCTTCATGCGCTTTACACCAATATGACCTAAATGGCAGTGCCACAAATAAGTTGCACTATCATTATTAACTTTGCATCTTTTGGCTTCAATATTATGAAAATGTGTATCACCACGATCGAGATCCAACAAACCATTTTCATTGGGTGTATGACCATAGAAGGTTTTATTCATGTAAACAGAACAACAATTATTCTCTAGCTTACATGAATAACCGTATTGCAATAAACATGATCCAATCATATTCATGCTCAATGCAAACACTAAATAACATTTATTTTAGGTTTAACACTAATCCCGAAAGTATAGGGAGTGTGCGATGATGATCATATCAATCTTGGAACCATTTCCAATACACATCGTCACTTCACCCTTAACTAGTCTCTGTTCATTCTGCAACTCCCGTTTCGAGTTACTATTCTTAGCAACTGAACTAGTATCAAATACTGAGGGGTTGCTATAAACATTAGTAAAGTACACATCAATAACATGTATATCAAATATACCTATGTTCACTTTGCCATCCTTCTTATCCGCCAATTACTTGGGGTAGTTCCGCTTCCAATGACCAGTCCCTTTGCAGTAGAAGCACTCAGTTTCAGGCTTAGGTCCAGACTTGGGTTTTATTTCACTTGAGCAGCAACTTGTTTGCCGTTCTTCTTGAAGTTCCCCTTTCTTCCCTTTGTACCTTTACTTGAAACTAGTGGTTTTGTTTACCATCAACACTTGATGCTTTTCTTGATTTCTACCTTCGTCGATTTCAGCATCACGAAGAGCTTGGGAATCATTTCCGTTATCCCTTGCATATTATAGTTCATCACGAAGTTCTACTAACTTGGTGATGGTGACTAGAGAATTCTGTCAATCACTATTTTATCTGGAATATTAACTCCCACTTGATTCAAGCGATTGTAGTACCCAGACAATCTGAGCACATGCTCACTGCTTGAGCTATTCTCCTCCATCTTTTAGCTATAGAACTTGTTGGAGACTTCATATCTCTCAACTCAGGTATTTGCTTGAAATATTAACTTCAACTCCTAGAACATCTCATATGGTCCATGACGTTCAAAACGTCTTTCAAGTCCCGATTCTAAGCCGTTTAAGCATGGTGCACTAAACTATCAAGTAGTCATCATATTGAGCTAGCCAAACGTTCATAACATCTGCATCTGCTCCTGCAATAGGTTTGTCACCTAGCGGTGCATCAAGGACATAATTCTTCTGTGCAGCAATGAGGATAAACCTCATATCATGGATCCAACCCGCATCATTTCTACTAACATCTTTCAACTTAGTTTTCTCTAGGAACATATCAAGAATAAAACAGGGGAGCTAAACACGAGCTATTGATCTACAACATAGATATGCTAATACTACCAGGACTAAGTTCATGATAAATTTAAGTTCAATTAATCATATTACTTAAGAACTCCCACATAGATAGACATCCCTCTAATCCTCTAAGTGATCACGTGATCCATATCAACTAAACCATGTCCGATCATCACGTGAGATGGAGTAGTTTCAATGGTGAACATCACTATGTTGATCATATCTACTATATGATTCACGCTCGACCTTTCGGTCTCAGTGCTCCGAGGCCATATCTGTTATATGCTAGGCTCGTCAAGTTTAACCTGAGTATTCCGCGTGTGCAACTGTTTTGCACCCGCCATATTTGAACGTAGAGCCTATCTCACCCGATCATCATGTGGCGTCTCAGCACGAAGAATTTTCGCAACGGTGCATACTCAGGGAGAACACTTGTACCTTGATAATTAGTGAGAGATCATCTTATAAAGCTACCATCGAACTAAGCAAAATAAGATGTATAAAAGATAAACATCACATGCAATCAAAATATGTGACATGATATGGCCATCATCATCTTGTGCCTTTGATCTCCATCTCCAAAGCATCGTCATGATTTTCATCATCACCGGCATGACACCATGATATCCATCATCTTGATCTATATCAATGTGTCATCACATGGTCGTCTCGCCAACTATTGCTCTTGCAACTATTGCTATCGCATAGCGATAAAGTAAAGCAATTATTTGGCGCTTGCATCTTATGCAATAAAGAGACAACCATAAGGCTTCTGCCAGTTGCCGATAACTTCAACAAAACATGATCATCTTATACAACAATTTATATCTCATCACGTCTTGACCATATCACATCACAACATGCCCTGCAAAAACAAGTTAGGCGTCCTCTACTTTGTTGTTGCAAGTTTTACGTGGCTGCTATGGGCTGAACAAGAACCGTTCTTACCTACGCATCAAAACCACAACGATAGTTTGTCAAGTTAGTGCTGTTTTAACCTTCTCAAGGACCGGGCGTAGCCACACTCGGTTCAACTAAAGTTGGAGAAACTGTCACCCGCTAGTCACCTGTGTGCATAGCACGGCGGTAAAACCAGTCTCGCGTAAGCGTACGCGTAATGTCGGTCCGGGCCACTTCATCCAACAATACCGCCGAACCAAAGTGTGACATGCTGGTAAGCAGTATGACTTATATCGCCCACAACTCACTTGTGTTCTACTCGTGCAAATTACATCAACGCATAAAACCTGGCTCGGATGCCACTGTTGGGGAACGTAGTAATTTCAAAAAATTTCCTACGCACACGCAAGATCATGGTGATGCATAGCAACGAGAGGGGAGAGTGTTGTCCATGTACCCTAGTAGACCGAAAGCGTAAGCGTTAGCACAACGCGGTTCATGTAGTCGTACGTCTTCACGATCCGACCGATCCAAATACCAAACGCAGGGCACCTCCGAGTTCAGCACACGTCCAGCTCGATGACGTCCCGCAAACTCCGATCCAGCAGAGCTTCACGGGAGAGTTCCATCAGCACGACGGCGTGATGACGGTGATGATGTTGCTACCGACGCATGGTTTCGCCTAAGCACCGCTATGATATGACCGAGGTGGGATATGGTGGAGGGGGGCACCGCACACGGCTGGGAGAGATCAATAGATCAACTTGTGTGTCTTGGGGTGCCCCTGCCCCCGTATATAAAGGAGCAAGGGAGGAGGAGGTCGGCCTTAGGAGGGGCGCGCCAAGGGAGTAGGATTCCTACTCCTAGTTGGAGTAGGTTTCCTCCTTTCCTAGTCCAACTAGGAGAAGGGGTGAAAGGAGGGGAGTGGAGAAGGAAGGAAGAGGGGGGCCGCGCCCCAAACCCCTTGTCCAATTTGGACTGGGCTTGGGAGGGGCGCGCACCACCTCCTGGATGCTGCCTCTCCTTCCCACTAAGGCCCATTAAGGCCCAATACTACTTCCCCATATTCCCGTAACTCCTCGGTACTCCGAAAAATACCTGAATCACTCGGAACCTTTCCGATGTCCGAATATAGTCGTCCAATATATCGATCTTTATGTCTCGATCATTTCGAGACTCCTCGTCATGTCCCCGATCTCATACGGGACTCCGAACTACCTTCGGTACATCAAATCACATAACTCATAATACAAATCGTCACCGAAACTTTAAGCGTGCGGACCCTACGGGTTCGAGAACTATGTAGACATGACCGAGACATGTCTCGGTCAATAACCAATAGCGGAACCGGGATGCTCATATTGGTTCCTACATATTCTACGAAGATCTTATATCAGTCAAACCGCATAACAACATATGTTGTTCCCTTTGTCATCGGTATGTTACTTGCCCGAGATTCGATCATCGGTATCTCAATACCTAGTTCAATCTCGTTACCGGCAAGTCTCTTTATTCATTCCGTAACACATCATCCCGCAACTAACTCATTAGTTTCAATGCTTGCAAGGCTTATAGTGATGTGCATTACCGAGTGGGCCCAGAGATACCTCTCCGACAATCGGAGTGACAAATCCTAATCTCGAAATACACCAACCCAACAAGTTGTTGGGTAACATTGCAGAAAACAAAAAATTTTCTCTACGTTTCACCAAGATCTATCTATGGAGTCATCTAGCAACGAGAGGGGAGTGCATCTACATACCCTTATAGATCGCGAGCGGAAGCGTTCAAGAGAATGGGGATGGTGGAGTCGTACTCGCCGTGATCCAAATCACCGATGACCAAGTGCCGAACGGACGACACCTCCGCATTTAACACAGGTATGGAGCGGATGACGTCTGCTCCTTCTTGATCCAGCAAGGGAGAAGGAGAGGTTGACGGAGATCCAGCAGCACGACGGCGTGGTGGTGGATGCAGCAGTGATCGCAGAAGGGCTTCGCCGAGCTTCTGTGAGAGGGAGAGGTGTAACAGGGGAGAGGGAGGCGCCAAGGCTTCAGGTGCGGCTGCCCTCCCTCCCCCCTTTACATAGGCCCCCTAGGGGGTGCGCCGGCCCTAGGAGATGGGATCTCCTAGGGGGGGCGGCGGCCAAGGGGGTGGAGTGCCCCCCAAGGCAAGTGGAGGCGCCCCCTCCCCTAGGGTTCCCAGCCCTAGGCGCATGGGGGGGCCCAAGGGGGGGGCGCACCAGCCCACTATGGGCTGGTTCCCTCCCCACTTCAGCCCATGAGGCCCTCCGGAATGGGTGGCCCCACCCGGTGGACCCCCGGGACCCTTCCGGTGGTCCCGGTACAATACCGCTGACCCCCGAAACTATCCCGATGGCCGAAACTGCACTTCCTATATATAATTCTTCACCTCTGGACCATTCCGGAACTCCTCGTGACGTCCGGGATCTCATCCGGGACTCCGAACAACTTTCGGGTTACTGCATACTCATATCTCTACAACCCTAGCATCACCGAACCTTAAGTGTGTAGACCCTACGGGTTCGGGAGACATGTAGACATGACCGAGACGACTCTCCAGTCAATAACCAACAGCGGGATCTGGATACCCATGTTGGCTCCCACATGCTCCTCTATGATCTCATCGGATGAACCACGATGTCGAGGATTCAAGCAACCCCGTATACAATTCCCTTTGTCAATCGGTACGTTACTTGCCCGAGATTCGATCGTCGGTATCCCTATACCTCGTTCAATCTCGTTATCGGAAAGTCACTTTACTTGTACCGTAATGCATGATCCCGTGACCAGACACTTGGTCACTTTGAGCTCATTATGATGATGCATTACCGAGTGGGCCCAGAGATACCTCTCCGTCATATGGAGTGACAAATCCCAGTCTTGATCCGTGTCAACCCAACAGATACTTTCGGAGATACCCGTAGTATACCTTTATAGTCACCCAGTTACGTTGTGACGTTTGGTACACCCAAAGCACTCCTACGGCATCCGGAAGTTACACGATCTCATGGTCTAAGGAAAAGATACTTGACATTGGAAAAACTCTAGCAAACGAACTATACGATCTTGTGCTATGTTTAGGATTGGGTCTTGTCCATCACATCATTCTCCTAATGATGTGATCTCGTTATCAATGACATCCAATGTCCATAGTCAGGAAACCATGACTATCTATTGATCAATGAGCTAGTCAACTAGAGGCTTACTAGGGACATGTTGGTGTCTATGTATTCACACATGTATTACGATTTCCGGATAACACAATTATAGCATGAATAAAAGACAATTATCATGAACAAGGAAATATAATAATAATCCTTTTATTATTGCCTCTAGGGCATATTTCCAACAGTCTCCCACTTGCACTAGAGTCAATAATCTAGTTACATTGTGATGAATCGAACACCCATAGAGTTCTGGTGTTGATCATGTTTTGCCCTAGGGAGAGGTTTAGTCAACGGATCTGCGACATTCAGATCCGTATGTACTTTACAAATATCTATGTCTCCATCTTGAAAATTTTCACGAATGGAGTTGAAGCGATGCTTGATGTGCCTGGTCTTCTTGTGAAACCTGGGCTCCTTGGCAAGTGCAATAGCTCCAGTGTTGTCACAGAAGAGTTTGATCGGCCCTGACGCATTGGGTATGACTCCTAGGTCGGTGATGAACTCCTTCACCCAAATTGCTTCATGCGCTGCCTCCGAGGCTGCCATGTACTCCGCTTCACATGTAGATCCCGCCACGACGCTCTGCTTGCAGCTGCACCAGCTTACTGCTCCACCATTCAACATATACACGTATCCGGTTTGTGACTTAGAGTCATCCAGAACTATGTCGAAGCTAGCGTTGACGTAACCCTTTACGACAAGCTCTTCATCACCTCCATAAACGAGAAACATGTCCTTAGTCCTTTTCAGGTACTTCAGGATATTCTTGACCGCTGGCCAGTGTTCCTTGCCAGGATTACTTTCTCCTACCAAACTTACGGCAAGGTTTACATCAGGTCTGGTACACAACATGGCATACATAATATACCCTATGGCTGAGGCATAGGGGATGACACTCATCTCTTCTATATCTTCTACCGTGGTCGAACATTGAGCTGAGCTCAATTTCACACCTTGCAACACAGGCAAGAACCCCTTCTTAGACTGATCCATATTGAACTTCTTCAATATATTATCAAGGTATGTGCTTTGTGAAAGACCTATGAGGCGTCTTGATCTATCTCTATAGATCTTGATGCCTAATATATAAGAAGCTTCTCCAAGGTCCTTCATTGAAAAACTCTTATTCAAATAGGCCTTAATGCTGTCCAAAAGTTCTATATCATTTCCCATCAAAAGTATGTCATCTACATATAATATGAGAAATGCTACAGAGCTCCCACTCACTTTCTTGTAAATGCAGGCTTCTCCATAAGTCTGCATAAACCCAAACGCTTTGATCATCTCATCAAAGCGAATGTTCCAACTCCGAGATGCTTGCACCAGCCCATAAATCGAGCGTTGGAGCTTGCACACCTTGTCAGCATTCTTAGGATCGACAAAACCTTCCGGCTGCATCATATACAATTCTTCCTTAAGGAAACCATTAAGGAATGCCGTTTTGACGTCCATTTGCCATATCTCATAATCATAGAATGCGGCAATTTCTTACATGATTCGGACGGACTTCAGCTTCGCTACGGGTGAGAAAGTCTCATCGTAGTCAACCCCTTGAACTTGTCGATAACCCTTAGCGACAAGCCGAGCTTTATAGATGGTCACATTACCATCCGCGTCTGTCTTCTTCTTAAAGATCCATTTATTTTCTATGGCTCGCCGCTCAACAGGCAAGTCAGTCAAAGTCCATACTTCTTTTTATACATGGATCCTATCTCGGATTTCATGGCTTCCAGCCATTTGTCGAAATCCGGGCCCGCCATCGCTTCTTCATAGTTCGAAGGTTCACCGTTGTCTAACAACATGATTTCCAAGACAGGGTTGCCGTACCACTCTGGTGCAGAACATGTCCTTGTGGACCTACGAAGTTCAGTAGCAACTTGATCTGAAGTTTCATGATCATCATCATTAACTTCCTCTCTAGTCGGTGCAGGCACCTCAGGAACATTTTCTTGAGTTGAGCCACTTTCCGGTTCAAGAGGTAATACTTCATCAAGTTCTACTTTCCTCCCACTTACTTCTTTCGAGAGAAACTCTTTCTCTAGAAAGGATCCATTCTTGGCAACAAAGATCTTGCCTTCGGATCTGAGGTAGAAGGTATACCCAATAGTTTCTTTAGGGTATCCTATGAAGACGCATTTTTCCGACTTGGGTTCGAGCTTTTCAGGTTGAAGTTTCTTGACATAAGCATCGCATCCCCAAACTTTTAGAAACGACAGCTTAGGTTTCTTCCCAAACCGTAATTCATATGGTGTCGTCTCAACGGATTTCGACGGAGCCCTATTTAAAGTGAATGCGGCAGTCTCTAAAGCATAGCCCCAAAATGATAGCGGTAAATCATCAAGAGACATCATAGATCGCACCATATCTAATAGAGTGCGATTACGATGTTCAGACACACCATTACGCTGAGGTGTTCCAGGCGGCGTGAGTTGTGAAACTATTCCACATTTTCTTAAGTGTGTGCCAAATTCGTGACTCAAGTATTCTCCCCCACGATCTGATCGCAAGAACTTGATTTTCTTGTCACGTTGATTCTCAACCTCACTCTGAAATTCCTTGAACTTTTCAAAGGTCTCAGACTTGTGTTTCATTAAATATACATACCCATATCTACTCAAGTCATCAGTGAGGGTGAGAACATAACGATAGCCACCGCGAGCCTCAACACTCATTGGACCGCACACATCAGTATGTATGATTTCCAATAAGTTGGTTGCTCGCTCCATTGTTCCTGAGAACGGAGTCTTGGTCATTTTACCCATGAGGCATGGTTCGCACGTGTCAAATGATTCGTAATCAAGAGACTCTAAAAGTCCATCTGCATGGAGCTTCTTCATGCGTTTGACACCTATGTGACCAAGGCGGCAGTGCCACAAGTATGTGGGACTATCATTATCAACCTTACATCTTTTGGTATTCACACTATGAATATGTGTAGCATTACGCTCGAGATTCATTAAGAATAAACCATTCACCATCGGAGCATGACCATAAAACATATCTCTCATATAAATAGAACAACCATTATTTTCGGATTTAAATGAGTAGCCATCTCGAATTAAACGAGATCCCGATACAATGTTCATGCTCAAAGCTGGCACTAAATAACAATTATTGAGGTTTAAAACTAATCCCGTAGGTAAATGTAGAGGTAGCGTGCCGACGGTGATCACATCGACCTTGGAACCATTCCCGACGCGCATCGTCACCTCGTCCTTTGCCAGTCTCCGCTTATTCCGCAACTCCTGCTTTGAGTTACAAATGTGAGCAACTACACCGGTATCAAATACCCAGGAGCTACTACGAGTACTGGTAAGGTACACATCAATTACATGTATATCACATATACCTTTCGTGATGCCGGCCTTCTTGTCCGCTAAGTATTTGGGGCAGTTCCACTTCCAGTGACCACTTCCCTTGCAATAAAAGCACTCAGTCTCGGGCTTGGGTCCATTCTTTGGCTTCTTCCCGACAGCTTGCTTACTGGGCCCGGCAACTCCCTTGCCGTCCTTCTTGAAGTTCTTCTTACCCTTGCCTTTCTTGAACTTAGTGGTTTTATTCACTATCAACACTTGATGTTCCTTATTGACTTCTACCTCTGCTGATTTCAGCATTGCAAATACTTCAGGAATGGTCTTTTCCATCCCCTGCATATTGAAGTTCATCACAAAGCTTTTGTAGCTCGGTGGAAGCGACTGAAGGATTCTGTCAATGACCGCGTCATCCGGGAGATTAACTCCCAGCTGAGTCAAGCGGTTATGTAACCCAGACATAGTGAGTATGTGCTCACTGACAGAACTGTTTTCCTCCATCTTACAGCTGAAGAACTTGTCGGAGACTTCATATCTCTCGACCCGGGCATGAGCTTGAAAAACCATTTTCAGCTCTTCGAACATCTCATATGCTCCGTGTCTCTCAAAACGCTTTTGGAGCCTCGGTTCTAAGCTGTAAAGCATGCCGCACTGAACGAGGGAGTAATCATCGACACGTGTCTGCCAAGCGTTCATAACGTCTTGTTCTGCAGGGAGAGCAGGTGCTTCACCTAGCGGTGCTTGTAGGACATAATCTTTCTTGGAAGCTATGAGGATGATCCTCAGGTTCCAGACCCAGTCCGCATAGTTGTTGCCATCGTCTTTCAGCTTGGTTTTCTCTAGGAACGCGTTGAAGTTGAGGACAACATTGGCCATTTGATCTACAATACATGTTGTAAAGATTTTAGACTAAGTTCATGATAATTAAGTTCATCTAATCAAATTATTCAATGAACTCCCACTCAGATAGACATCCCTCTAGTCATCTAAGTATAACATGATCCGAGTTAACTAGGCCGTGTCCGATCATCACGTGAGACGGACTAGTCAACATCGGTGAACATCTTCATGTTGATCGTATCTTCTATACGACTCATGCTCGACCTTTCGGTCTTTTGTGTTTCGAGGCCATGTCTGTACATGCTAGGCTCCTCAAGTCAACCTAAGTGTTTGCATGTGTAAATCTGTCTTACACCCGTTGTATGTCAACGTTGGAATCTATCACACCCGATCATCACGTGGTGCTTCAAAACAACGAACTGTCGCAACGGTGCACAGTTAGGGGAACACTTTCTTGAAATTATTATGAGGGATCATCTTATTTACTACCGTAGTTCTAAGTAAACAAGATGCAAAAACATGATAAACATCACATGCAATCAAATAATAGTGACATGATATGGCCAGTATCATATAGCTTCCTTTGATCTCCATCTTGGGGCTCCAAGATCATCTTGTCACCGACATGACACCATGATCTCCATCATCATGTCTCCATGAAGTTGCTCGCCAACTATTACTTCTACTACTATGGCTAACACATTTAGCAATAAAGTAAAGTAATTTACATGGCGTTTTTGAATGACACACATGTCATACAAAAAATAAAGACAACTCCTATGGCTCCTGCCGGTTGTCATACTCATCGACATGCAAGTCGTGATTTCTATTACAAGAACATGATCTCATACATCACATATATATCATTCATCATTCATCACAACTTTGGCCATATCACATCACAAAACACTTGCTGCAGAAACAAGTTAGACGTCCTCTAATTGTTGTTGCAAGTTTTTACGTGGCTGCAATAGGGTTCTAGCAAGAACGTTTTCTTACCTACGCCAAAACCACAAAGTGAATTTTCAATTTCTATTTACCCTTCATAAGGACCCTGTTCATCGAATCCGATCCGACTAAAGTGGGAGAGACAGACACCCGCCAACCACCTTATGCAACTAGTGCATGTCAGTCGGTGGAACCGGTCTCACGTAAGCGTACGTGTAAGGTTGGTCTGGGCCGCTTCATCCCACGATGCCGCCGAATCAAGATAAGACTAGTAACGGAAAGCAAATTGGCAATATCGACGCCCACAACTACTTTGTGTTCTACTCGTGCATAGTAACTATGCATAAACCTGGCTCATGATGCCACTGTTGGGTAACGTTGCAGAAAACAAAAAAAATTCTCTACGTTTCACCAAGATCTATCTATGGAGTCATCTAGCAACGAGAGGGGAGTGCATATACATACCCTTGTAGATCGCGAGCGGAAGCGTTCAAGAGAACGGGGATGATGGAGTCGTACTCGCCATGATCCAAATCACCGATGACCAAGTGCCGAACGGACGACACCTCCGCGTTCAACACACGTACGGAGCGGATGACATCTCCTCCTTCTTGATCTAGCAAGGGGGAAGGAGAGGTTGACGGAGATCCAGCAGCACGATGGTGTGGTGGTGGATGCAGCAGTGATCACAGCAGGGCTTCGCCGAGCTTCTGCGAGAGGGAGAGGTGTAACAGGGGAGAGGGAGGCGCCAAGGCTTCAGGTGCGGCTGCCCTCCCTCCCCCCTTTATATAGGCCTCCTAGGGGGTGCGCCGTCCCTAGGAGATGGGATCTCCTAGGGGGGGCGGCGGCCAAGGGGGTGGAGTGCCCCCCAAGGCAAGTGGAGGCGCCCCTCCCCTAGGGTTCCCAACCCTAGGCGTATGGGGGGGCCCAAGGGGGGGGGGGGCGCACCAGCCCACTATGGGCTGGTTCCCTCCCCACTTCAGCCCATGAGGCCCTCCGGAATGGGTGGCCCCACTCGGTGGACCCCCGGGACCCTTCCGGTGGTCCCGGTACAATACCGCTGACCCCCGAAACTATCCCGATGGCCGAAACTGCACTTCCTATATATAATTCTTCACCTCCGGACCATTCTGGAACTCCTCGTGACGTCTGGGATCTCATCCTGGACTCCGAACAACTTTCGGGTTACTGCATACTCATATCTCTACAACCCTAGCGTCACCGAACCTTAAGTGTGTAGACCCTACGGGTTCGGGAGACATGTAGACATGACTGAGACAACTCTCCGGTCAATAACCAACAACGGGATCTAGATACCCATGTTGGCTCCCACATGCTCCTCGATGATCTCATCGTATGAACCACGATGTCGAGGATTCAAGCAACCCCGTATACAATTCTCTTTGTCAATCGGTACGTTACTTGCCCGAGATTCGATCGTTGGTATCCCAATACCTCGTTCAATCCCGTTACCAGCAAGTCACTTTACTCGTACCGTAATGCATGATCCCGTAACCAGACACTTGGTCACTTTGAGCTCATTATGATGATGCATTACCGAGTGGGCCCAGCGATACCTCTCCGTCATATGGAGTGACAAATCCCAGTCTTGATCCGTGTCAACCCAACAGATACTTTCGGAGATACCCGTAGTATACCTTTATAGTCACCCAGTTACGTTGTGACGTTTGGTACACCCAAAGCACTCCTACGGTATCCGAGAGTTACACGATCTCATGGTCTAAGGAAAAGATACTTGACATTGGAAAAACTCTAGCAAACGAACTATACGATCTTGTGCTATGTTTAGGATTGGGTCTTGTCCATCACATCATTCTCCTAATGATGTGATCTCGTTATCAATGACATCCAATGTCCATAGTCAGGAAACCATGACTATCTGTTGATCAACGAGCTAGTCAACTAGAGGCTTACTAGGGACATGTTGGTGTCTATGTATTCACACATGTATTACGATTTCCGGATAACACAATTATAGCATGAATAAAAGACAATTATCATGAACAAGGAAATATAATAATAATCCTTTTATTATTGCCTCTAGGGCATATTTCCAACACAAGTACCTTCGGAGACACTTGTAGAGCACCTTTATAATCACCCAGTTACGTTGTGACATTTGGTAGCACACAAAGTGTTCCTCCGGTAAACGGGAGTTGCATAATCTCATAGTCATAGGAACATGTATAAGTCATGAAGAAAGCAATAGCAACAAACTAAACGATCAAGTGCTATGCTAACGGAATGGGTCAAGTCAATCACATCATTCTCTAATGATGTGACCCCGTTAATCAAATGACAACTCATGTCTATGGTTACGAAACATCTTTGATTCAACGAGCTAGTCAAGTAGAGGCTTACTAGTGACACTCTGTTTGTCTATGTATTCACACATGTATTATGTTTCCGGTTAATACAATTCTAGCATGAATAATAAACATTTATCATGAAATAAGGAAATAAATAATAACTTTATTATTGCCTCTAGGGCATATTTCCTTCACGAAGAAGGTTGCACCTTATTTCTCTGATCACTCCATTACGGTCGTCAGCGACGCACCATTGTCAGAAGTTCTAAACAACAGAGATGCAACTGGTCGAGTGGCAAAGTGGGCGATTGAACTCCTTCCCTTGGATATCAAGTTTGAGGCAATGAAAGCTGGACCGATCTAGCGAGCGGCCGGCTGCTCGCTAGTTGTCCCGAGCGGCCGGTCTAAAACAAACAATTTTAGTCCCCAATCCATAAAAGATAATAATTTGTCCCTTCCAATTGATAAAACAATTCTAGTTAGAAAAAGTACCATGTACTAAAAAAAGTACTACAAAAGCAAACATGTGAACAGATATGAACTCATTTATTTTAGGTTTTCAAATTTTTAAAAAGTCATAACTTTTAGATCGCACTTCGGAACTAAGATCCGTTTTCACCGTTGGAACCCTCGCGACGTGCTCTTCAAAAGTAGATCCATATGGGGATGTTTCGACGAACTAGTCTTCCTGCCAACTAAATATCAATATGTGTGCAACTAGAGTACATGCCGCGCCAACTAAGCATATGTGCGTGCCAATAGTCCTTCTGCCAACTAAACATCAATGTGTGTGCAACTAGAGTACATTGCCGCGCCAACTGAGTATATGTGTGTGCCAATAGTCCTGCCAACTAAACATCAATGCGTGTGCAACTAGACTACATTGCCACGCCAACTGAGCATATATGTGTGTAACTAGTCCTGCCAACTAAATATCAATTTGTGTGCGACTAGACTACATTGCCACGTCAATTGCGCATATGTGTGTGCAACTAGTGTCCTGCCAACTAAAACATCAATACGTATGCAACTAGACTAAATTACAAGCCAACTGAGCATATGTGTGTGCAACTGGTGTCCTGCCAACTAAACATCAATGTGTGCGCAACTAGACTACGTTACATACCAACTAAACATCAATGTGTGTGCAACTAGACTATATTACAAGCTATGACAATTCATATGCGACTACGCGGACCAGATTGTGCAACTCTGTGACCGTGCATGTGCCAACTAGGACTACTATGTGTGAAACTACAACTATTGTGGATGCAGCTCGAAAAAACTGGGTTTGAAAAAAATTGCACCATGCAATATTAAAGTTGCACAAAGCAGTACTGAAGTTGCACAATATAGCGCGAAAGTTGGCATCAAAAAAATTTCGTCAAAACATACTCATGCGGGATCTAGTTTCAAAGATCTCGTCGCAAAGAATTCAACAGTGAAGACGAATCTGAATTCCGACACGCGGTTTGAAAGATATGGCTTTTTAAAAATTCGGAAAACCAAAATAATTGTACGTGAAGGTGTTTCTTTCAAATCAGATTAACTAGTGCGAACACATTAAATGCTGATAACGACATGCACTAGCAGACAAAAAAACAACTCATGCATGGCTAGGAAGCCCGACCGCTCGTTCTCGTCAATTAGCGCGCGACCACTTTTTAGATTTTGGGAAGAAAGCTATCAAGTCCCAGGCAATAGCAGATTTCCTCGCCAAGTGGATCGAACAACAACTGCCGACTCAGATTCACTTGGACCATTGGACCATGTTCTTTGATGGATCTAAGATGCTGAATGGTTCTGGTGCTGGGGTAGTATTGGTATCCCCCCGAGGTGACAAGCTCCGCTATGTTCTCCAGATTCATTTTGATTCCTCCAATAATGAACCTGAATATGAGGCACTTTTGTATGGGTTACGTATGGCCATTTCACCTGGCGTCCGTCGCCTCATGGTCTACAGCGACTTAGATTTGGTGGTGAATCAATTAATGAAGGAGTGGGACATCAGAAGCCCGGCTATGACTGGCTATTGTAATGCAGTGAGAAAGTTAGAGAAGAAGTTTGAGGGTTTAGAGCTCCATCACATACCCCGACTGAAAAATCAAGCAGCAGATGATTTGGCGAAGATAGGTTCTAAGAGAGAAGCCATTCCTAGTAATGTGTTTTTGGAACATATTCATACACCTTCAGTCCAGGAAGATCCTTTCACTGAAGAGCCCCCACAACCAAAGAGCGCCACTGATCCGACTGAAGTCGAAGTCCCGGCCGTGGCCGACTTGATCATGGAGGTTTTGGTCATCACTCCCGACTGGATAGTGCCGTACATCGCGCACATTCTTAGGAAGGAACTCCCAGAGGACGAAGAACAGGCCCGACAGATCGTCTGCCGATCCAAAGCTTTTACCATGATAAGAGGACAGCTGTTCAGAGAAAGTATAACCGGAGTCAGCCCGAAATGCATAACACCAGAAGAGGGTCGAGTGATCCTCAACGACATCCACTCGGGGACCTGTGGTCACCATACGTCCTCTCGGACCATTGTGGCCAAAGCATACCGAGCGGGATTTTATTGGCCACGGGCAAGTGAGATGGCACAAGGAATAGTCGACAGATGTGAAGGTTGCTAGTTTTACTCCAACATGTCTCACAAGCCTGCGTCAGCCCTGAAGACCATTCCACTCATCTGGACCTTCGCTGTTTGGGGTTTGGACATGGTTGGACCTCCGAGAACGGGTAGGAGCGGCTTCACCCATGTACTCGTGGCAGTCGAGAAGTTCACCAAATGGATTGAAGCCAAACCTATCAAAAGTCTTGAAGCTAGTACTGCGGTTAGTTTCATCAGAGATTTAACATTCAGATATAGTGTTCCGCACAACATCATCACTGACAATGGGTCGAACTTCGATTCTGATGAGTTCAGAGCCTTCTGCGCTTCCCAAGGCACTCGAGTCGACTATGCTTCAGTCGCCCATCCCCAGTCGAATGGACAAGCTGAAAGAGAAAACGGATTGATTCTCAAAGGACTGAAACCCCGACTGATGTGTGATCTCAAGTACGCGACAGGTGCCTGGGTCGATGAACTTCCATTAGTGCTTTGGGGTTTGAGGGCAACTCCTAATCGGTTGACTGGCCAAACTCCATTCTTCTTGGTCTATGGAGCTGAAGCTGTACTTCTGAGTGACTTGCTTCACAATGCACCCAGAGTCGAGCTTTTCTCAGAAGATGAAGCAGAACAGGCTCGGCAAGACGCAGTTGATCTCCTGGAAGAGGAAAGAGAGATGGCCCTGATCCGGTCGACCATTTATCAGCAAGACCTGCATCAATTCCATGCCAGAAACGTGAGGGGTCGAGCATTTCAAGAAGGAGACTTGGTTCTTCGAGTGGAGCAGCAGAAACCACACAAGCTCGCCCCTACTTTGGAAGGCCCCTTCATTATCACTAGAGTGCTCTAGAACGGAGCATACCACTTATACAAATGTCGAGCACAAGAAAGATGAGCCACGCACTTGGAATGCAGAGCTGCTCCGCCCCTTTTACACTTAAGCATTCAGACTGTCGAGATGTAATAAGAAATACCCTTTAGTTTGATTATCAAAGACACAATTTTACAGTCTCTTAAATGACTGTTGTTCCTTTTTTATATGTTCTAAACCCCCAGTGGGTGCCTTAGATGCGAATCCGTTTCGCCTAAGTTTTAAAAAATCCTACCGAGTGATGAGCAAGCCTCTCACTCGGAGGCTTAGCTGCAAATCCGTTTCGCCTAAGTTTGAAAAATCCTACCGAGTGATGAGCAAGCCTCTCACTCGGGGGCTTAGCTGCAGTCCAGTACTCGCCTAAGTTTGAAAAATCCTACCGAGTGGTGAGCAAGCCTCTCACTCGGAAGCTTAGCTGTGAATCTGTTTTGCCTAAGTTAAAAAAATCCTACCGAGTGATGAACAAGCCTCTCACTCGGGGGCTTAGCTGCAGTCAGTA
>NC_041388.1:67840783-67853822 GCF_002162155.2 Triticum dicoccoides
GAGGGCTTAGCTACAGTCCAGTACTCGCCTAAGTTTAAAAATCCTACCAAGTGGTGAGCAACCCTCTCACTCGGGGGCTTAGCTGCAGTCCAGTACTTGCCTAAGTTTAAAAAATCCTACTGAGTGGTCAGCAACCCTCTCACTCGGGGGCTTAGCTGCAGTCCAGTACTCGCCTAAGTTTAGAAAATCCTACCGAGTACTGAGGAACCCTCTCACTCAGGGGCTTAGTTGCAGTCCAGTAATCGCCTAAGTTTAAAAAATCCTCCCGAGTGGCGAGCGACCCTCTCACTCGAAGGCTTAGCTGCAGTCCAGTATTCTCCTAAGTTTAGAATATCGTACAGAGTGGTGAGCAATCCTCTCACTCGAAGGCTTAGTTGCAGTCCAGTACTTGCCTAAGTTTGAACACATCCCTACCCGCAAGGACGACGAGGTGTAGGTCGATTACCACCTTCTCTTCGGGGCTACACCACAAATACAACATATGCTCCATCCTCATCCGCAAGGATGATGAGGTGCAGGTCAACTGCAAGTCCGCAACCCTCTCTTCGGAGCTACGCCACAAATACGACGTGCGCTCCATCCTCCTCCGCAAGGACGAGGAGGCACATGTCGACTGCAACCTTCTCTTCAGAGCTACGCCACAAATACAATGTGCACTCCATCCTCCTCCGCGAGGACGAGGAGGCATAGGTCAACTGCAACCTTCTCTTCGGGGCTGCGCCACAAGCATAACGTGCGCTCTATCCTGACCTACAAGGACGACGAGGTGTAGGTCGACTGGGACCTCCTCCTCAGAGCTACATCTCAAGTACAAAGATTATCCCGAGTGAAGAACAAGTTCCACTCGATGGCAAACACAAGCATATTCAGAAGATAAACCAAGTTCAGATAAATCCTAAAGTTCCAGAACACGAATAAAAGTACTCGGGCATCAGGCCCGAAGGAGTTTAACGGTTACAAAATCACTCAGCATTCCAAGGCAAATTTAAGGTGAGGTATAAAGTTTGTTCACTCCGCAGGAGGAGGGCTTGCAGGCTCGACGAACTCGTCCAGATCGATTCCGTCAGCGATCCGAGTGGCAGCGGCAATGAACGTTTCCATGAAGGATTGGAAGTCATGCCTTTTGGTGTTGGCAACTTTGATCGCTGCCAGCTTCTCTTCTCGAGCTTCTTTGCAGTGGACCCGAACCAGCGATAGAGCCACGTCAACACCGCATCAAGAAAAAGACTTCTTCCATTCCTGCACTCGACCAGGAACCTCATTGAGTCGAGTCATCAGAGTCTCGAGGTCATTTTGAAGCGTTTCCCTTGGCCAAAGTGATGTATCAATGCGTGACACCGCCACCTTCAGGCGAGCAAGATAGCTCGTAATGCTGGCAACACGAGATTCCAACCGGAGCACATTCATGGCAGCCTCATCGCCGACAGGGGAAAGGATGGGGTCCAAGATTGTCTCGATCCATCTGGTTTCTTCTTCAAAGTTTTGGCAGAATTCTGTAGATTGAAGGAGTTAATGAGTCGACCGGTTCATGGTGACTTGCAAATAGTAAATCAGTCGGATAAAGAAAAGTACCTTCGAGCATAAGGAAGAGCTTCTTGGCGAGTGCTTTCAGATAAGCTTCCAGGTCGTTTCTCCTATGGGAAATGCCCTCCAGCTTCTCGTCCATAGTCACCTTATCTTTCTTCAGACGAGTCGCTTCTCGGTTGGACTCAACAAGAGACGTCTTCAGCTTGGTGATTTCCTCCTCTAGCGCACCGACCGAAGCCAGCTTCTTGTCAGCCAGTGCAGTCTTCTCCTGAGCCTCCTTTTGTGCAGCTGCAAGATCGAGATCCATCTTGGCCAGAGCCTGCTTCATTTTCTCTGCAAGATATACACTTGGGTCAGATAGAAGAACGAAGAGATAACTTGAGGGATGGTCAAGATAAACAGTCGATGGGTCATTACCTTCTGTACCAGCCACTTCATCTTTAGCCTTTTTCAAGTTCTGATGGGCCAGCTCCAAGTTAAGGTTGAGTTGTCTCTGTTTTTCCTCGAATTCAGCGAACTTGGAGATAAGCGCACATGATTTCTACAATCAGTAAAAGATATGTCAATGGACAAGATCAAAGATCATTTGCTTCCGAGTGAATAAAACTTTAAGACTATCGCAGAATCCAACATTCTACAGTAGTCTCGGGGACTACACCCAGTGGGTGCACTTATCGTGCCCCCACTGATTCAGATTCCACTCGACATGGTTTGTCCAGACTGAGTAAAAAAGAAGAAGAAGAAAGACATACTCATACCCCAATCGACTGCCAGCAGTTGACTGCGGTCTCGGGGACTACACCCAGTGGGTGCACTTAGCGAGCTCCCACTGGTTCATATTCCACTCGACATGGTCCGCCCAGAACGAGTGGAAGATTGAACAAAGACATGAAACACCCACTGGGTGCGCAGATGCGAAGTGCAGAATAACAAGAAGTTGCACAGAGAAAAGTTTCCAGGTAGCATATCCTAACAGAACAAGCAACAATATAAGAGTTCAGTCGGAAGCCAACTTACCTGGACATTGGCTCGAAGGGCCGCACTGGCGTCGTAAGCAGCCTGACTATTTTCGTGCACCACCTTCACTCGCTCCATCATTATGCCAGCTTGGCGAATGGCTTCTGCGGCGGCGTCTGCCTGACTTTCTGGAACGTGATGAGTGGCGAAGAATGGGATTGATGGTGCAGACGCGGCAGCTTGAAGTTCCGAGGCATGAAGCTGGACAGTTGAAGCAAACACTGGTGCAGTCGACGATGTGGGGCGTTCACTTGATACTGGATCAGCAAAAGTAACAGAAGCCCGAGTCACATCTTCAGGTTGTTGAATCACTGACTCTGCCGCCAGCACCAATTGGGATGTCTTGCCAGCTGATGCCATCTTGTTCCTCCTGGGCCTCAGCGGCACGTCCTCGTCGTCATCTGCAAGTTCAATGACATTGGGAGGAGCTACAAAAAGAATCAATCGCCAGAATTTAATCGACTGACAAAACGGCCGAGTAACTGAGGACAAGATTACAAGAGTTGTACCCGGGTTGGAGGTGATTGCATCTTCTATTTCTTCATCTTCATTCCTGTAAGCAGAAGTCCCAGAGGTAGCAGCACTGCAAATTTCAAGATTCAGTCGGTCACATCTATCATGGCGGGACAATCAAAACTCGATTAGTACTAAACCAAGAAATCAGGTCCAATTATTACCCGGAAACAGTGGGAATGGCTACTTTGATCTTGGGCAAGGCTTTCTGCGGTTTTGACGACGCAGTTTTCGGTTGCTTCGGTGCCTTCTCAGTCGGCGCTGGAGAAGACGTCCGAGGGCGCTTTGACGACTGCCCGGTCTGTGTGGCCGCTTTGTCACAGATGCTTGCCGGGTCATGAGTATGCTTGGATCGCCTTTCCCTACGGGGAGGTGAGTCGACCTCTTCTTCATCACTCGGGTCGTCACTCTCCTCGTCCTCCTTTTCGTCAGAGTGCCACTTGCTGCTCTCACTCCGCTCGCTTCCCCCTCTGGATCCTGCTCTTGCTCCCCGTTGGGCATCGAGTACATCTCAGTAAGGGTCTGGAAGGCAACAAGAGAAACAAAAAGTCAGTCGGTTGACAACAAGTAGTTACATGATAGATCAAGAAAACACTCGGCAATTCAGAGTTGGACCTTGTTTGGTTCATATGAGTTGTCGAGTGGAGGGACTCTCCTAGGCCCCCTGGGGTTATCTTTGTTGCCAGTGATACCACTCAACCACTTCTCCACCGTATCCTCGTCGACCTCTTTTGGGTGGATCCGAGTGGAATCATCAATGCCCGAATACATCCACATCGGATGATCACGAGCTTGAAGCGACTGAATGCGTCGCCTGAGGAAGACCTCCAACAGATCCATGTCGGTCACGCCATCGCGGACGAGCCGGACCACTCGCTCAACCAACACCTTCACCTCCGCTTTCTCCTCCAGGGTCACTTTCAAGGCGGAGGGCTTCTCGACTCGAGCCATGGAAAAGGGGGGAAGTCCAGTCGACTGACCTGGAGTCGGCTGGTCTTTGCAGTAGAACCAGGTCGACTGCCACCCTCTGACTGACTCGGGAAGAATCATGGCTGGGAAAGTGCTTTTACCTCTCATTTGGATCCCAAGACGCCCACACATTTGGATCACATGTGTCCTCTCATCACTCGGATTGGCCTTTTTGACCGACTAAGAACGGCAAGTGAAGATGTGTTTGAAGAGGCCCCAGTGTGGCCGACAACCCAAGAAATTTTCGCACATGGACACGAATGTAGCAAGATGCACGATAGTGTTGGGGGAAAATGGTGAAGTTGTGCGCCAAAGAAGTTCAAGAATCCTCGGAAGAAAGGGTGGGGAGGCAAAGAAAAACCACGGTCGACGTGGGTGGCGAGGAGCACACACTCACCCTCTCGCGGCCGCGGCTCGGTCTCATCCTCCGGGAGCCGCGCTGACTTGTGGGGAATCAGACCCCCTCGGCCAGATCGTTGATGACGTCCTGACTAATCGTCGATCGAATCCAATTTCCCTGGATCCAGCCGCGCGGCAGGCCAGACCTCGACAAAGATCCGCCCCGACTGGACTTCTTCCCCTTCGCCTTCACCGTCGCCTTCTTTGCGCGCTCCAAGACCACCATCTTCTCCTTCCTCATTGCAGCGGGCGGAGCTCGAACTAAGAGGCGGCGCCGGGAGCAAAGGTGGATGCGGTGGAGAAACGGAGGAGAAAGGGGAAGAGTGAGAACGCACTGTGCAGAAAACCCCAATCCGACGCCTTATAGGAGGTCGTTTCCGAGTGGCTGACCCGTGGGCCCAGGCGATCCTATCAAATCCCGCAACAGTCGCGCGTGCGATACGTGGCAAAAAAAGGTGGCGCAGTGATCGAGGCGGCTCTACCTAATCCAACCCGATTACTGCGGCCTCCTCCACCCCGCGCGCTTCCCAAAACCCGAATCCCGCGAGATCTGCGAGCAGCAGAGCAACCTATCAGACGGAAGATATTTTCCATATCAACACTCGAAGCTTAGCAGTAAAAGTTCACTTGGTAAAACCAAGAATGGATCAAGGCGACTGAAGAAGAAGTTGAAGTCATCATGATTGTTCATTTGATCCTAGTAAGACGCTTCCGAAGCACAAAAATTGAATCGGAGATATTCTCAACTCCTTCTCCACTCGAGCCCTGAACCATTCAGGGGCTAATGATGAAGCTATGTACCTAGGTAGGGTCATAGGCCTGACCTAAACACCCTCCCGTAGGACATCACGCTAAAACCAGAAGCATTCGATAGCATCATCCACTTGAATACAAAGCATTCCACTCGGAAGACTCAAAGTCACTCGTCCACGACAACTATCACTCGGAACCCTTCTAACGTGGGCTGGCTGGGGTCTGGGCGTACTCTATATAAGCCACCCCCTCCACTGGCACAAGGGTTGGCACCCCCTGTAACACACATATACATAATCCAGTCGACCGCCTCCGGGCACCGAGACGTAGAGCTGTTACTTCCACAATGAAGGGCCTGAACTCGTAAAACTCGTGTGTACAACTTCGCCATAGCTATGATCTTGCCTCCTCATACCTACCCCCCATTCTACTGTCAGTATTAGATCCACGACAGATAGTCCCCTCTCGTTGCTATGCATCACCATGACCATGCGTGTGCGTACATTTTTTTTGAAATTACTACATTCCCTAACAGTGGCATCCGAGCTAGGTTTATGCGTACATGTTATATGCATGAGTAGAACACAAAGGAGTTGTGAGCGTGGGTATATACATATTGCTTGACGTCACTAGTTGATTCTTGATTCAGCGGCATTGTTGGATGAAGCGGCCTAGACCGACATTACACGTACGCTTACGCGAGACTGGTTCTACCGACGTGCTTCTGTAGCGACCCGACCTCAAACGGTCAAGTCTCTGTGTATCTGTGCCATCCCTGGATCAGTATGCTGGCACACACTGTACATCAATGTATATATCAAAGTGCAATCACATGTATAAATAACGTAAAACTGATATATACCTCATAAATCTCAATGGAAACAAACAAACGGGTGTGGAGTCCCATCAACGCCATAGACAGGTTGAGTGTAGACCGTGGCCCTGTACCATACTCTTACTCGTTGGAAGAAAAATATCTACAACATGAGACGTTGCAGCCGTGTAGGTCAGTACATTGAATGTACCGGCAAGATCACAATATGAGAAAGAAGAAGTTAAACTATTCTACATGCAATATGGCTTTGTGGCTTTATATCTAAGGTTTTTGCGTAAAAGCTGCTTTTATTTTCCCTACATCAAAGGAATAGTAGGAGCATGTACTATGGAGTATTTCTACATGACATGGTTCCACCAACCGATGTCTCATAACCCAAATCATCGCAATGTTGCCCACAATTAAGTTATTAGTCTGGTGTTGAGAGTTCCGAGATAGATCCAATTCCAGATGCTCAAATTGTCCGTAACCGAGGGACACAGCTAATCGATTAGGTTTAAACCCTCTGTAGAGGTTTGTACACTTTACCCGCAAGATTCAATCCCTCTTTTTACGTTCTCGCACTTTAGGGTGTTTGAGAACAAGATGACCGAAACATGGTCTTCCGAAGAGTTCCTCTGACCACTTTCCGGTGCTCGTCCAATCCTACCGTAGTTCTACATCTGCTAGCACCGTCCAGCCAGAGTCACCACTAGGGTCAACCAAGCCAGAGCCGATAGTGACTTGGGGTTGCACAGGTAAGCTTCCGGGCATGAAGTATTCTTCCGTCCGTTTGAGTCTGGGTGAAGCTTTCCGCAAGATGTCATGGCGCTTCTCCATGCATCCCGGCCATCCACTGGTTTCTCCAAGGTGCCCGTCAACCGTCCTTCACCCAGTAGTGTGTATTGAATTCTTGTCTCGAGTCTCGAAATCTTGAGGTCTGGAGTCCTGAAGATGCAGTCCTTGCCGATTCCATCATGAAGTTGTCGCCATTGACGTAGAGTCCTCCTTCTTCACACCACTCTCATGCACTCATACCAAACCATGTCTACTATAGCGTAGCATTAAAACTATATAACGCCCCAGGCTTGATAACAGGGAGATGGGTTCCTACCTCATGCATTCTACTCAACTACAAGAAATCAATATCACTAGTGGAGGGATTATTGAAAGGGTGCTACTACATGCAAATAAAACATAGGTATGAAAAACATGGTCAAAGTGAACTTGCCTGGTAAGTTGATGAAGATAACAATGCTCTCGGAAACTTTGATAAACTATTCGTCACTCCGAGAAAATCTATATAGTCAAACATAGCATTCATATAAGCAAACATACTAGCAAGCAATTCTAACACTCATAATAAAATCAACAAATAAAATGCAAATCAACAAGGGACACCAAATAAAACCAAGGAAAACTACTAAAAAACTCTAAGACATAACACAAAATAATTTTGTTCCAAGTAAAAACTTAATAGCAATAAAAAACCCTAAACTAATAAATTAACAGAAAATAAAATGTAAAATAACTAATTTAACCGAAAGTATTTTTCATAAACTTTTAGTAGCAAAAAGAAACAAATAAAAAGATTTTATCAAACTCTAACTATGACCTATACAAATTTTCATACAAAACTAAAGAAAATAAATGCTTAAATAAGAATAAAATTGTCTACTATTAAATAACAGAAACAAAACTAAATTTGTCAAAAGTGACAAAAAGAAAATTTTAAAAACAATTAAAACTATAAAGAAAAGACCAAAACAAAACTAGAACTAAAACAGTACTGTTTTGTCTAAAACCCTAATTTAAAATAAACTAAAAATAAAATACTCAACACTTCTGGATAGGCAAAGGTCCTAGTTACCAGGAGCAAAAAGAATCAATCAAAAATATTTTATAAAACTCAAACTAGAGCCAAAATAGTGTTTGAAGCATATTTAAAATAATTCAATTTTAAACTACTCAAATTTGAAAACTAATTACTCAGAAAGAAACTTCAACAAATTTGTGACACAATGCAAAAAGAATCACTCAATTTGGATCTAGAACCTAAAAGATATAAAGAATCTAAAAACAGGACTATTCTGTTTTTGAAACAAAAACGAAATAAAAAAAAATCAAAACAGGCACGTGCTACATGGCCTACTGCTATTGGGCTAAACAGGTGGGCGATCTGCAACTAAACGGTTCTCGGCCGAAAACTAACTAAACCGCGCACGTACGAAATAAAAGAAACCGGTCGGCTAAACCGTTCTAGACTAAACCGTAAATAAAACTAAACTAAAATAATAAACCTAAGCGTTTGTCCATCTAATATATACCGTAGATTTAGAATGAGACGGAGGAGGGGGCTGGTCTTACAGCAGGCGGACGCCGGCGAGGTCGGCGGCGGCGTGCGGCTCTGGGCGGTCGGCGGGGATGCTCCAGTGGCCGCGAAAGGCGGCAGTTGTCGTGGGAACGATTGCGACAATAATAAGGTATAGGGTAAAGGAGCATGATCTATCGAGATGCATATGGGTGACATGGTGGTTTTAGCAAGTTCGGGCCTCTCACAGTGGAGATAACAACCCTACGTCTCGTGCTCCGGAGAGGCTTTGTTTTATCTGTCATGAACACGGAGTTACATGTTATATTTGAGAGAGGGAGCGAGGGGAACGGATCCCATGCTAAGTCCTAAGACTAATGGTCAGAGAGAGAGGAAGAAGAAAATGAGAGAGGAAAGAGCCTTCCCCCAAGTCTAGTGGTGGGGGGGTGGCTTATATAGAGTGCGCCACCCCCTCACCTCCTATGTTACAAAGCGGGGGTATGAATGCCATAATGCCAGCCCACTGTCAAGCATTCACTATGAGAATGATGCTTTAACTACTTTGCTGCCTCCTGGTCTTCGTATACTTGAGTGAGTCATATGGTCGAGTGGTAAACTATCATCCGAGTGGATGGTATGCTGCTTGGTCGAGTGGATGGTATGCTGCTTGGCCAAGTGGATAGTATGTCTGTATGAAATTTATCTGGACCCACATGTTGTGTGGACCCCATGCTTTATGATATTTCGACCCTTCATGGGCCTACCTGTTATGTGTATCCCCAACATTAGCCCCCGAATCGATTGCGATTTTGCAGAACGAGTTTGTGAAATACACAATTTGGTCCAAGTGATTACGGAAATACTTGGTACCTGTCATCGTGCTTTCAGACAACCAAGGTTTGAACAAAATCTCAATGGATTCCGGCACTGCGCTTCCCGACTGATCTAGGCTAAGTGCCTGCGAGGAGCAAATTGGTGACATTTGTTCATCTCTCCGAAGAGGTTAACTTGTGATCATAGTATGGGTATGTCATTAAATCCAGACAGCAGGATTGACGCATGGACTGTTCTCTCGAAGAGATGCCATTCTTATCCTGGGGAACGTCAATACGAGTCAGTTCAGGATCCAAACTTGTGAGTTTCACACTTTGAGTCCTAGAAGGAGGCTCAAAACAGGTCCACGGAGGAGCGTTAAACTCACCTTATAGGAATTTTTTGGTAGTTTGACGAGAGTCTTTAGAACTTGTTTTTTTGTTGTTCATCACTCGGACTGGTCAGGCCGTACCGAGTGGAAATTACTTCAGTGGGGGCATGCTGAGTGCACCCACTGGGTGTAGTCCCCGAGACTGCCGTCGACTGCGGGCAGTCGGCGGGGGTCTAAGAAAACTAAAAATCTTCTTAGCTGGTACCGACCGAACTTGTTCCTCTCCGACTTGGAGGTCGAGTAGTACTTGAGGATCTGGTATTGGTCTAGCTTGTTTCTCTTCGACTCAGAAGTCGAGTAGTACTTGAGTGATCTGGAGCTGGTCCTGACCGAGCAAAAATGTTTCTTTCTGAGTTCTCTTCCAGTGGGGGCACGCTGAGTGCACCCACTGGGTGTAGTCCCCGAGCCTCTGTCGGACTAGATGAGTCTGGCAGAGGGTTTAAGTCTCCTGGTAAACCTCCATGCAGTCAGCATGGTAAATATCTTTGTCTGAAAATGAGTCAATCAGATGGATCTTCAAGCACTTGACATGGTAAATAAGCTCAGCCTGGAGCCGGGTTAGTTGAACTGATCTTCGTGCACTTGGCACTGTTAATAAATTCAACCTGGAACTTGGTCAAGGAGGTGAGTCTTCGTGCTCTCGGCACGAGGAATGAATTCAGCCTTGAAACTACCGACTGTAGAAAAATGCTGGACACTCCAGGGAGTAACCGTTCCAGTAGTACTTCTTATATTGACCGTCATCTTTTGCATGAAGGGGGTATTTGTAAGAGTACATTGTATCCGAAGAGGAGTTTTGTTTTCAGCCTTTTGCATGAAAGGGGTATTTGTCTGAGTGGATGTTCTTCCCGACTGATCGGAGTATGTTTACTGCGAGGAAAAACTTGGTGGCACTCGTATGTCTCCCAGAGGAGATAGACTAGTGGTCTGACATGGACATGCCATGAAACCCGAGTGGCGATGCTAGTGTGTGGGCTGACTCTCCGGAGAGATGCCACTCATTATCCCGGGGGAACACTAGCACATGCCATCTCTGAGTCCAAGTTTGTGAAACTAATGCCTTGGAGCCTAGGATAAGTGCCAAGTGTATCCGTAGAGGAGCGTCATTTTCACCCTTTTGCAGTCCTAAAGATGACTTCAAGAAATGATTTGGGCGATCGTCCGAGTGGATAGTACCACCCTTATAGATTTTCGGCGGAACGAGCATGTATGGTTAGAAAGATATTCCTGATATGATCAATGGGTTGATCGAATGGGCGTAACCCCTGAGGGTAGCATGGCCAATGGATGTGCATAGCCCCCGAGTGTTGCTCGAAAGAGGTAAGCTTGCTACAGAGTGTGATATGAGGTTTGATCATATGAGTAACTTAGTCGTTCCCGTGTTGAGGGTGTAGAGGTAAAGACATGTCCAACTGATAGTGACGCATGAGGCGGCCAAGGGGCGATGATATGTACAATTGAGTGATGACGCGCGGAGCGGCCGAGTGGTGAAGACGTGCCCAACCGAGTGGCGACGCGCGGGAAGGCCGAGTCATGATGTGCGAGGTGGTCTAATGATGAAGACGTGCACAACTGAGTGGCAACGCGTGGGGCGGCTGAGTGGTGAAGATGTGCACAACCAAGAGGCGACGCGCAGAGCGGCCGAGTGGTGAAGATGTGCACAACCGAGTGGCGATGTGCAGGACAGCCGAGTGAGGATGTGCGAGGTGGCCGAGTGAAGGACTACATGTCCAGCCAAGTGGTGACGCGCGGGGCGGCCGTGTGGTGAAGGCATGCACAACCGAGAGGCTCCGCACGGAGCGGCCGAGTGGTGAAGACGTGCATAACCGAGTGGCGACGTGAGGGACGGACGGGTGAGGATGCGCGAGGTGGCCAAGTGAAGGACTACGTGTCCAACCAAGTGGTGACGCCCGGGGCGGCCGTGTGGTGAAGGCATGCACAACCGAGAGGCGAAGCGCAGAGCGGCCGAGTGGTGAAGATGTGAATAACCGAGTGGCAACGTGTGGGACGGACAAGTGAGGATGCGCGAGGTGGCCGAGTGAAGGACTACGTGTCCAGCCAAGTGGTGATGCACGGGGTGGCCGAGTGACGACGGCAGTCGAGTGAAAGATTGCGTGTCCAGCCAAGTGGCTGAAACGGTCTTCAAAGGAGTTAGCCAGATGCTTTCGAAGCTAATGTAGCAAAGAGGTCGATGTAGTGTGGTTGCGACGCAGCAAGACCGACGTGACAACTGAGTCTGAGTAGGAATGAAGATGGCGTGCAGAGCGTGTGGGTGATTATAAAACTTGTCAAAGTGGCGGATCGAATGCACTTGTTGAAGTGAAGGATCTAACTGGTGATGAAGTACTCGACCACTCAAGAGAGTGTCATTCCAAATGAGATGCAGCCCCCGAGTGCGGCGTAGCCCCCGAGCATACTACAGGCTTCGACAACGGGCATGTAGGAATATGAGAAATATAGTTTTGAATGGATGATTTGCAATTCATCGAGTCGGACTCAGGTAAAGATGAGGAGAAGCTTCCAAGTGATGCTCGAAAGAGGCAAACTCGCAAAGGGGTGAAGTGTGAAGTTTAATTATAAAAGGGACTTATCTGTCTCATGCCTAACGACGAGGTCTATATCATTGATACGATGCAGAGGATTCCACAGAGGGGTTGGCCGAATGTGTTTGAAGTCAATAGAGCGACAAGGTCGGTGTTGTGGTGCTCTAGGACTGGTACGTCCGAGCAGCGATGAAGTTGGCGCATAGGGCCGTCGAGTGATCACGTAACTTGTGTAAGAAAATGGCACAAGCCAACGAAATAATTTCTCGAGGAAATTTGATGTGTGCTGAAATGATTTGTGTGAACAACACCCATAGACACCCGCTGGGAGTGCAAGGGACTTGATGGTTAACTAGCAAGAGTCTGAAAGAGCGAAGGATCCGTTCGAACTTGTCGAAGTGACGGATCCGACTGAACTCATTGGAGTGCTGGCTCAAATAAAACGGAAGTGTACTATTCCGACTGAGTTGCAGCCCCCGAGGACCGATGCAAACTCGAAATGAAGAACACATGATATTCGTGAATGACGTATGCGAAAAAATAGATGTTGGACTCGGGAGTCACATAACCAGTGCTAAGCCGGTATGTGAAAATAAGCAGCCGAGCGTAGAGGTACACTTGGTGGCGTGGCCTCCAAGTGAACGTGATGTGTGAATTACACGATACTCGGGAATGCGGAAATAACAGAATGTAGTGCATGTAGAATGACTTAGCTGTCTGAAGGCGCGTGAGTGGCCGAGTGTGAAGATGTGTTCACCCGATGGCGAAGCGCGTGGAGGCCGAGAGGTGATGAGGTGTCTAACCGATGGCGACGCGCGGGCCGGCCGAGTGGTGATGAGGTGACCAACTGATGGCGATGCGCGGGGCGGCTGAGTGGTGATGAGGTGACCAACCGATGGCGACGCGCGGGGTGGCCGAGTGGCGATGAGGTGACCAACCGAGTGGCAACGCGCGGGGCGGCCGAGTGGTGATGAGGTGACCAACCGATG
>NC_041388.1:67854346-67887754 GCF_002162155.2 Triticum dicoccoides
CCGGGGCGGCCGAGTAGTGATGAGGTGACCAACCGAGTGGCAACGCGCGGGGCGGCCGAGTGGTGATGAGGTGACCAACCGAGTGGCGACGCATGGGGCGGCCGAGTGGTGATGAGGTGACCAACCGAGTGGCGACGCCCGGGGCGGCCGAGTGGTGATGAGGTGACCAACCGATGGTTGTAAATGTCATAGCCTTCAAATTCCTCCAAAACACCTACAATAAGGTCTTGTAGTGTTTTAGGACTCAAACAATCTGTCAGAGATTGCAGGGAGTTGAAAAACCCAGGGTCAAGCACATTCAAATCAGGACTGTTGGCAGGCTGTTGTACTAATCTAATGTCAAGTCTAGTTTTTGCGACAACTGCTAGAAATTCCTGGTCATCTGGCAAGACATGGGGCTTAGCATTATCCTGCTGAATGTAGATGGTCTGTCCAGCATCACTTTTCGGCTAAACTGCTTGTATCTCTGGCAAGACTTTCTCTATCAGGAACTCCCTCATCACTTTACGTCGACCTTTATTGACTTTGTCTCTATTGTACCTTTGGGCCTGTTGTCGCTCCTCCTCTGAGCAGGAACTTCTTTCACGAATGGCCAGATACCGATTTTCCGAGAGAAGGTCATGTTTCCTTCGCTGTCCCACCTTGGCCTAGCAACGACCGTTCAGAATATCATCTTGCCAATACAGTTGCCGTGTATAGGCCTCGTAGGCTCTTCCTCCCCATCCAGTAGATAATATGTTATATTCTTCTTTGTCATGTTAAACCACTTTTCGTCAATATGGACAACATTATGCATAGTCTTGAACTTAGGCCTCGCAGTTGCTGTTGTTGCCTCATCAAGAATCGACAAACAAAATTTCATCCTATCCATCTTATTCTTTTCCTTTAAAGCCGGCTTCACACAGTTTGTATGCCTCCTAATCAAATTCAGCATAAACTTTCTATGAAGTGTGGTAGGGCTACACCCCAGTTGCCAGGCTAGTGATCTAATAGTAGACCTCCTGTTTAATGGGATTGTTAGAATTTTTCTAGGTTAATGTCCTTAAGCTTTCTTCCAGAATTTCCTTTTCTCTGATCAGCAACATCTACCTCTTGACCTTGTTGAATTTGCAACATTGCTTTCCTCCAAATTCTTTGTATATTCCAAACACCCACTCCAAATTTTTTTGCAATGTCTTGCATATCAGCTTTCTTAAAAGTGCCTCCTCTACTCATACACAGTGTATGCAATGCTACATAAGCAGCAACTTTTTGCTGGTCATTGAGGGTTTTATTTTTTCTACCAACTTGCCTAGCACCTGCACCAACACATACAACAAAGAAATCATTAAATGATCAAGTGATGAAATGATCAAATGATATGTGATGAAATGATCAACTGTAACTGTACCTGGATTTTCAACAATTTCATCTCCTTCCATTCCATCTTCTGCACCTCCTTCCATTTCATTTTCTGCATCTTCACCCATTTCGTCCACATCTTCTGCGGGTGGAGTGAAGTTGAGGTCTGGGAGATCCATTTTGTCCTAAAGACATGAATACGCAAGATGAAGAATAAGTACAAGTAGAAGTAGAAGAACAATAAGTACAAGTAGAAGTAGAAGAACAAGTAGAAGAAGAACAGGAAGAAAAAGTCGTAGTAGAAGAAGTAGAAGTAGTAGAAGAAGAAGAACAAGTAGAAGTGGTACAAGTAGTAGTAGTAGTAGTAGTAGAATAATAATAAGAAGAAGAAGAACAAGTAGAAGTAGTAGTAGAAGAAGAAGAACAAGCAGAAGTGGTAGAAGAAGAACAAGTAGAAGAAGAAGAAGAAGAAGTGCACACCCACAGTTATTTTATTTCAACAAATTTTTATTTCACAATTTTCATTCTTATTTACTGTCAGTATTTGTAATCTGTCAACAAATGGCAAGAATGTTCACTTAAGGCTCTCTTTTGGTTTGCTTGTCTGAAATGAAATGAAGTAAACTAAAGTACAGTCCATTTTCACCTTTCCTTGCTTACTTGTTTTGATTTGATTGTAAATAAATAAGATCTCATTTCATTTGGTTTGCTTGTGTCAAGGAAAAAGAAGCAATAATCCATCCTGTGAGTGAGACCATCAACACACACACACACTATGTTTTACAAGGATCACACACTATGTCAACAGAGTAAGTGATCCCATATTCCCATTGGATTGAGATACCTCTTTTTCCCCATTATTAAAAGCATGTGAACATTGTTGTCACAAAATCACATGGCAAAATGTTGCCACCTTGCCCTAGATGGCTCTATAAGTATAGTTTGGACATACAATTTCATTTATGCAACATTTTGGTAGATATTACATACTTCTAATTGTTCTATCTTGGTGATATGAATTAATTTTAGTTTCAGTCCCTCCTTGATAGTTTCTGCTAAGGCACATTGATTTCCTTACCTTTAGTTTCACATAACTAAGATGTGCATTGCGCCTAATAGCTCCTGGAAGGTCTCAAACATGATCAATATAGATCCATTTCTTTGAAAAAGCACATCTGTCAAATAGGCATTCTAGTGTATTCTATTCTTTCTTACTATTATGTCTTATGTATGAAAATTCGGAGCATGTAGGTGTATTTTTTTGGCAGTATTGTTTATGCTCATGCTATTAGGAGCTTAGGTATCTAAATTTATACAGCCTATTTATTACTCCCTCCGTCACTTATTTTGGGACGGAGGGAGTATATTTTAGGGGCTATATGTTGCCAGGTTTAAAGCGACATGCTCAGAATTTCTTTTGGTTGAAACTAGTACCTTCTTGCCTTATGATGCATAGAACTTTAAAATGTTAACCATCCATTCTGCCATTCTGAACATTCATTGATCGAGGTAGTTTCTATCACTTGGCTTGGCTACTATACATAGTGAGTGTGTCTGCCTGTTTGGTACTCCTTTTGTCCCCTGGGAGGTCTGGTCTTTTGCCGCTTTCGTGAAACCTGGAACTAAAATCATGATGAAGATCCATGGTGTGTGTGTGCCTATGTTGTTTGGGTTTACTCTATTTAACCCATGGCACAAGTTGCTTAATCAATTCCAAGTGCACTGTTTCTAGAGCCATCATTCATCATTCATCAGGATACACCGTTTTATAGAAAGTTCTTTAATTATCCAAGTATTGATCTCAAATGGTCTATTGAATTTGTTTAGACTGACTCGCAGAAACTTTAGGCATGTTTGCAATTGGACAAATGGTGTATAACAATGATCATCATCTCTAAATTTGACAATTGGACAACATCGGCAGGAGGACAACAACAACATTATTTTCTCATGCATTACAGGTTTCCCAATTGATCATTACACTCCAGTAATTTCTTCTGATGCCAATTGGGAGGGTGATGATCTTGTCTGATTGCCATAGTTATTGATCTTAACAAATTCTTCCTGATTGAATGTCTCCTGATTAATTTTACAGACTATTGTACCTAAAAGCATCGACAAATTCTCCCAATTCTGCATCTGGCGAAAATTGATAAGAATTGGGAGCAGCGAGGAGTATCTGGCAAGGACCGGGCAGGGGAGCAGCAAGGATCAGGCTGGTCAGTGATACATCTCCAACGTATCTATAATTTTTGATTGTTCCATGCTATTATATTATCTGTTTTGGATGTTTATGGGCTTTATTAAACAGTTTTATATTATTTTTGGGACTAACCTATTAACCCAGAGCCCAGTGCCAGTTTCTGTTTTTTCCTTGTTTTAGAGTATCGCAGAAAAGGAAAATCAAACGGAGTCCAATTGACTTGAAACTTCACGGAACTTATTTTTGTACCAGAAGAAGCCCACGGAGTATCAGAGATGGACCAAGAGAGTCCCGGGCTGCCCACGAGGGTGGGGGGCGCGCCCACCCCCCTGGGCGCGCCCCCTACCTCGTGAACAGCCCGAAGGTCCACCGACGTACTTCTTCCTCCCATATATACCCATATACCCTAAAAACTTCAGGGAGCACAATAGATCGGGAGTTCCGCCGCCAGAAGCCTCCGTAGCCACCGAAAACCAATCTATACCCGTTCCGGCACCCTGCCGGAGGGGGAATCCCTCTCCGGTGGCCATCTTCATCATCTCGGTGCTCTCCATGACGAGGAGGGAGTAGTTCTCCCTCGGGGCTGATGGTATGTACCAGTAGCTATGTGTTTGATCTCTCTCTCTCTCTCTCTCTCGTGTTCTTGAGGTGATACGATCTTGATGTATCGTGAGCTTTGCTATTATAGTTGGATCTTATGATGTTTCTCCCCCTCTACTCTCTTGTAATGAATTGAGTTTTTCCTTTGAAGTTATCTTATGGGATTGAGTCTTCAAGGATTTGAGAACACTTGATGTATGTCTTGCGTGGGATACCTGTGGTGACAATGGGGTATTCTACTGATCCACTTGATGTATGTTTTGGTGATCAACTTGCGGGTTCTGCCCATGAATCTATGCATAGGGGTTGGCACACGTTTTCGTCTTGACTCTCCGATAGAAACTTTGGGGCACTCTTTGAGGTTCTATGTGTTGGTTGAATAGATGAATCTGAGATTGTGTGATGCATATCGTATAATCATACCCACGGATACTTGAGGTGACATTGGAGTATCTAGGTGACATTAGGGTTTTGGTTGATTTGTGTCTTAAATTGTTATTCTAGTACGAACTCTAGGGCTCTTTGTGACACTTATACGAATAGCCCAATGGATTGATTGGAAAGAATAACTTTGAGGTGGTTTTGTACCCTACCATAATCTCTTCGTTTGTTCTCCACTATTAGTGACTTTGGAGTGACTCTTTGTTGCATGTTGAGGGATAGTTATGTCATCCAATTATGTTATTATTGTTGAGAGGACTTGCACTAGTGAAAGTATGAACCCTAGGCCTTGTTTCAACGCATTGCAATACCGTTTGTGCTCACTTTTACCATTAGTTACCTTGTTGTTTTTATATTTTCAGAATACAAAAACCTTTATCTACCATCCATATACCACTTGTATCACCATCTCTTCGCCGAACTAGTGCACCTATACAATTTACCATTGTATTGGGTGTGTTGGGGACACAAGAGACTCTTTGTTATTTGGTTGCAGGGTTGCTTGAGAGAGACCACCTTCATCCTACGCCTCCTACGGATTGATAAACCTTAGGTCATCCACTTGAGGGAAATTTGCTACTGTCCTACAAACCTCTGCACAAGGAGGCCCAACAATGTCTACAAGAAGAAGGTTGTGTAGTAGACATCAGAGTGTGGAAGGGGTATTCCTACAGGCAGTCAGCTCTGATACCAACTTGTGACGCCCCCGATTCAATCGTACACTAATCATACACACAAACATGGACGATCAAGATCAGAGACTCACGAGAAGATATAACAACACAACTCTACAAATAAAATAAGTCATACAAGCATCATAATACAAGCCAGGGGCCTCAAGGGCTCGAATACAAGAGCTCGATCATAGACGAGTCAGCGGAAGCAACAATATCTGAGTACAGACATAAGTTAAACAAGTTTCCATAAGATGGTAGCATAAACTGGGATACAGATCAAAAGAGGCGCATGCCTCCTGCCTGGGATCACGCCTATGCCTCCTACGGATTGATAAACCTTAGGTCATCCACTTGTGCGAAATTTGCTACTGTCCTACAAACCTCTGCACTTGGAGGCCCAACAACGTCTACAAGAAGAAGGTTGTGTAGTAGACATCAAGATCTTTTCTGGCGCCGTTGCCGGGGAGGCGAGGAAAGTGGCACTAACACCCCGTCAACTAAGCTCTTTTCTGGCGTCGTTGCCGGGGAGGTTAGCGCTTGAAGGTATATCTTTAGATCTTGCAATCGAATCTTTTTGTTTCTTGTTTTAGCACTAGTTTAGTTTATAAAAGAAAACTACAAAGAAATATGGAATTGAGTTTGCCTCATACGCTTCATCTTTTAAATATCTTTCGTGAGTATGATGGAAAGGAAAATTGTGCCAAAGTGTTAGAAGAAAAATGCATTAAAATGTTTTGCACTAAATATTTGAATGATGAGCATGATTGCAATGTTTTTAGTATGAATTCCTTGAATATCTATGATTCTAATGATATGCAAAGCCACAAGCTTGGGGATGCTATGTTTGATGAATATGATATTTTTTGTCCCCCAAGTTTTGATGAGCAAATTTATTATGATGAAAGCATGCCTCCTATTTATGATGATTATATTGATGAAAGTGGATTTGGAGAGTCATGACTTTATTTAGTGATGAATCCACTATTTCGGAAGAGGTTCCAATTGATTATGAGAATAAAGTTGCTATCTATGATGATTATTGTGATGACATGTATGCTATAAAGAATAATTATAACCATGAAACTTGTCATCATGATTTTAGTTTTCAATTGGATTATGCCTCACATGATAATTATTTTGTTGAGTTTGCTCCCACTATTATTCATGAGAAGAATTTTGCTTATGTGGAGAGTAGTAAAATTTCTATGCTTGTAGATCATGAAAGGAATGCTTTAGGTGCTGGCTATATTGTTGAATTCATTCATGATGCTACTCAAAATTATTATGAGGGAGGAACATATGCTTGTAGGAGTTGCAATAATATCAAGTTTCCTCTCGATGTGCTTAAAATCTTGAAGTTATGCTTGTTTTGCCCTCCTATGCTAGTTGATTATTGTTCCACTAAGTAATTTTCTCACAAAATCCCTATGCATAGGAAGATGGTTAGACTTAAATGTGCTAGTCATATTCTTCATGATGCTCTCTTTATGTTTCAGTTCTTATCTTTTATGTGAGCATCGTTGAAATCATCATGCCTAGCTAGGGGCGTTAAACGATAGCGCTTGTTGGGAGGCAACCCAATTTTATTCTTGTTACTTGATTTTTGTTCCTGTTTAGTAATAAATAATTCATCTAGCCTCTTTTTAGATGTGGTTCTATGTGTTTAATTAGTTTTTGTGCCAAGTAGAACCTTTGGGAAGACTCGGGAAAAGTCTTTGCGATCTTGCTGTAAAAAAAGAAACTTTAGTGCTCACGAGAACTGCTGCCATTTTTTACTGGAGAGTGCTATTTAGTTAATTCGTTTTGCAGATGATTAATAGACAAATTCCTCAGGTCCACCAATTTATTTGAGAATTTTATGAGTTCGATAAGTGGTCGAAACCTACAGATTACTACAGACTGTTCTGTTTTTGACAGATTCTGTTTTCATCGTGTTGTTTGCTTATTTTGATGAACCTATGAATAGTATAGGAGGGTATGAACCATATATAAGTTGGAATACAGTAGATATTACACCAATATGAATTTAGAATGAGTTCACAACAGTACCTAAGTGGTGATTTATTTTCTTATACTAATAGAGCTTACGAGTTTTCTGTTAAGTTTTGTGTTGTGAAGTTTTCAAGTTTTGGGTAAAGATTCGATGGACTATGGAATAAGGAGTGGCAAGAGCCTAAGCTTGGGGATGCCCAAGGCACCCCAAGTTAATATTCAAGGACAACCAAGATCCTAAGCTTGGGATGCCCCGGAAGGCATCCCCTCTTTCGTCTTCGTTCATCGGTAACTTTACTTGGAGCTATATTTTTATTCACCACATGATATGTGTTTTGCTTGGAGCGTCATTATATTTTATTTAAGTTTTGCTTGCTGTTTGAATAAAATACCAAGATCTGAAATTATTAAATGTTAGAGAGTCTTCATATAGTTGCATAATTATTCAACTACTCATTGATCTTCACTTATATCTTTCGGAGTAGTTTGTAGTTGCTCTAGTGCTTCACTTATATCCTTTTAGAGCATGGTGGTGGTTTTATTTTATAGAAATAGATGAACTCTCATGCGTCACTTATATTATTTTGAGAGTCCTAAACAGCATGGTAATTTTCTTTGGTTATGAATTTAGTCCTAATATGATGGGCATCCAAGAGGGATATAATAAAAACTTTCATATAGAGTGCATTGAATACTAAGAGAAGTTTGATACTTGATAATTGTTTTGAGATATGGAGATAGTGATATTAAAATTGTGCTAGTTGAGTAGTTGTGAATTTGAGAAATACTTGTGTTGAAGTTTGCAAGTCCCGTAGCATGCACATATGGTAAACATTGTGTAACAAATTTGAAACATGAGGTGTTATTTGATTGTCTTCCTTATGAGTGGCAGTCGGGGATGAGCGATGGTCTTTTCCTACCAATCTATCCCCCTAGGAGCATGCGCGTAATGCTTGGTTTTTGATGACTTGTATATTTTTTCAATAAGTATGTGAGTTCTTTATGACTAATGTTGAGTCCATGGACTATACATACTCTTACCCTTCCATCATTGCTAGCCTCTTCGGTACCGTGCATTGCCCTTTCTCACATTGAGAGTTGGTGCAAACTTCGCCGGTGCATCCAAACCCCGTGATACGATACGCTCTGTCACACATAAACCTCCTTATATCTTCCTCAAAACAGCCACCATACCTACCTATTATGGCATTTCCATAGCCATTCCGAGATATATTGCCATGCAACTTTCCACCAGTCCGTTTATTATGACACGCATCATCATTGTCATATTGCTTTGCATGATCATGTAGTTGACATCGTATTTGTGGCAAAGCCACCATTCATAATTTTTCATACATGTCACTCTTGATTCATCGCAATCCCGGTACACCACCGGAGGCATTCATATAGAGTCATACTTTGTTCTAGTATCAAGTTGTAATCTTTGAGTTGTAAATAAATAGAAGTGTGATGATCATCATTAATAGAGCATTGTCCCAAAAAAAGAAAAAAAGAAAAAAAAAGAAAGGCCAAATAAAAAAAAGAAAGGACCAAAAAAGGCCAAAAAAGGCCAAAAAAGAAAGGCCAAATAAAATAAAAATAAAAAAGGGACAATGCTACTATCCTTTTTTCCACACTTGTGCTTCAAAGTAGCACCAGGATCTTCATGATAGAGAGTCTCTTGTTTTGTCACTTTCATATACTAGTGGGAATTTTTCATTATAGAACTTGGCTTGTATATTCCAACAATGGGCCTCCTCAAGTGCCCTAGGTCTTCATGAGCAAGCAAGTTGGATGCACACCCACTTAGTTTCTTTTGTTGAGCTTTCATACATTTATAGCTATAGTGCATCCGTTGCATGGCAATCCCTACTCCTTGCATTGACATCAATTGATGGGAATCTCCCTAGCCCATTGATTAGCCACGTCGATGTGAGACTTTATCCTTTTTTTGTCTTCTCCACATAACCCCCTCATTATATTCTATTCCACCCATAGTGCTATATCCATGGCTCACGCTCATGTATTGCGTGAAAGTTGAAAAACGTTTGAGATTACTAAAGTATGAAACAATTGCTTGGCTTGTCATCGGGGTTGTGCATGATGAGAGCATTCTTGTGTGACGGAAATGGAGCATGAGCAAACTATATGATTTTGTAGGGATGAACTTTCTTTGGCCATGTTATTTTGAGAAGACATGATTGCTTAGTTAGTATGCTTGAAGTATTATTATTTTTATGTCAATATTAAACTCTTGTCTTGAATCTTATGGATCTGAATATTCTTGCTACAATAAAGAGAAATACATGATGAATATGTTAGGTAGCATTCCACATCAAAAATTCTGTTTTTATCATTTATCTACTCGAGGACGAGCAGGAATTAAGCTTGGGGATGCTGATACGTCTCCAACGTATCTATAATTTTTGATTGTTCCATGCTATTATATTATCTGTTTTGGGTGTTCATGGGCTTTATTAAACACTTTTATATTATTTTTGGGACTAACCTATTAACCCAGAGCCCAGTGCCAGTTTCTGGTTTTTTCCTTGTTTTAGAGTATCGCAGAAAAGGAAAATCAAATGGAGTCCAATTGACCTAAAACTTCACGGAACTTATTTTTGGACCAGAAGAAGCCCACGGAGTATCGGAGATGGACCAGGAGAGTCCCGGGCTGCCCACGAGGGTGGGGGCGCGCCCACCCCTTGGGTGCACCCCCCTGCCTCGTGGACAGCCCGGAGGTCCACTGACGTACTTCTTCCTCCCATATATACCCATATACCCTAAAAACTTCGGGGAGATCAATAGATCGGGAGTTCCGCCGCCAGAAGCCTCCGTAGCCACCGAAAACCAATCTAGACCCGTTCGGGCACCCTGCCGGAGGGGGAATCCCTCTCCGGTGGCCATCTTCATCATCTCGGTGCTCTCCATGATGAGGAGGGAGTAGTTCTCCCTCGGGGCTGAGGGTATGTACCAGTAGCTATGTGTTTTATCTCTCTCTCTCTCTCTCGTGTTCTTGAGGTGATACAATCTTGATGTATCGCGAGCTTTGCTATTATAGTTGGATCTTATGATGTTTCTCCCCCTCTACTCTCTTGTAATGAATTGAGTTTTCCCTTTGAAGTTATCTTATCGGATTGAGTCTTTAAGGATTTGAGAACAATTGATGTATGTCTTGCATGGGATACCTGTGGTGACAATGGGGTATTCTACTGATCCACTTGATGTATGTTTTGGTGATCTACTTGCGGGTTCCGCCCATGAACCTATGCATAGGGGTTGGCACACATTTTTGTCTTGACTCTCCGGTAGAAACTTTGGGGCACTCTTTGAGGTCCTATGTGTTGGTTGAATAGATGAATCTGAGGTTGTGTGATGCATATCATATAATCATACCCACGGATACTTGAGGTGACATTGGAGTATCTAGGTGACATTGGGGTTTTGGTTGATTTGTGTCTTAAGGTGTTATTCTAGTACGAACTCTAGGGCTGTTTGTGACACTTATAGGAATAGCCCAACGGATTGATTGGAAAGAATAACTTTGAGGTGGTTTCGTACCCTACCATAATCTCTTCGTTTGTTCTCCGCTATTAGTGACTTTGGAGTGACTCTTTGTTGCATGTTGAGGGATAGTTATGTGATCCAATTATGTTATTATTGTTGAGAGGACTGTCACTAGTGAAAGTATGAACCCTAGGCCTTGTTTCAACGCATTGCAATACCGTTTGTGCTCACTTTTACCATTGGTTACCTTGCTGTTTTTATATTTTCAGATTACAAAAACCTTTATCTACCATCCATATACCACTTGTATCACCATCTCTTCGCCGAACTAGTGCACCTATACAATTTACCATTGTATTGGGTGTGTTGGGGACACAAGAGACTCTTTGTTATTTGGTTGCGGGGTTGCTTGAGAGAGACCATCTTCATCCTACGCCTCCTACGGATTGATAAACCTTAGGTCATGTACTTGAGGGAAATTTGCTACTGTCCTACAAACCTCTGCACTTGGAGGCCCAACAACGTCTACAAGAAGAAGGTTATGTAGTAGACATCAGTCAGTGTGGTTGAGAGGACCAGGTTGGTGCAGCAAGGACTAGATTGGGAGGAGTGGCGACCAGGCTGGGGCGGCGGCGATCAAATTGGGAGCGGTGGCCACCAAACTGGGCAAGGACGATGGGGAAGAGAGTGGCGAAGGAGGAGGAGGAGGAGGTGGAGGGCGGAGGAGGAGGTGGCCGGACTAGCAGCTAGAGGAGGTGGAGGGTGCAGGTGGCCTGGCGGAGGAAGACTATGAGGAGGAGCCTGGCGGAGGAAGACGACGACTCGTTTTCAAATCAGGGGTATTTTTGTACATTTGCTCGTTTTCACCTGGTCCAAAAAACCCCCCAACGACAACTATTTCAGAATAGAGGGAGTAGTATTTTGCAAGGAGTTAAAGACCGACGGTTATACATGCATACATGCACAATTAACTCGTCATTGACGCTAGAATTTGGAAGGGGCTTAAAGCCCGGTAGTACTACATGGATGCATGCAACATTAACTGGCGGGGGAACACTAGAAGTACTAGCAAAATGAGTGCGTCAGTTTCAGCTGCAGTAATTAGATAATTATCGCTGGAAATCCTCACCTGTTGAGATGCTCAATGAGGTGATTACCCGAGCGAAATGACCAACCCACTCCAAGAAAAATTATGAAGCCCACGTTATGCAGTTGGTGGGATCGTCGGGTACGTACTCTCCAATGTAGACGACCCAAATGAAGAAGACGCAGGTGCTCGGGTAGCGCGTGCTGCCGGTGATGTAGGCAAGGGCTCGCGAGCGCGCCGCTGAGCGGCACCGGTGGCGCGGGGCCACCGAGCAGGCCACAGAGTGGGCGAGCATGGTGATGGCGGCAAGTGCAGTAGAGGCCGATGAGTGTGGCGCAGGGCCGGCGAGCACGGCGTAGCACTTCACCGCTCTATGGGTCGGATGGGTCCGATCTCTTTGGCTACTCATCCGCATGCGTGCCAGACGCTTGCGAGAGAGCGGCAATGGCGTTCGAAACGAGATCGAAGACGACGAGTGAGTGACGCAGAACCATATGCATCATGGCTCGATAGACGCCATGCCCCACGGTGGGCGCCAACTGTCGTGGGAACGATTGCAACAATAATAAGGTATAGGGTAAAGGAGCATGATCTATCGAGATGCATATGGGTGACACGGTGGTTTTAGTGAGTTCGGGCCTCTCATGGTGGAGATAACAACCCTACGTCTCGTGCTCCGGAGAGGCTTTGTTTTATCTATCATGAACACGGAGTTACATGGTATATTTGAGAGAGGGAGCGAGGGGCATGGATCCCATGCTAAGTCCTGAGACTAATGGTCAGACAGAGAGGGGGAGAAGAAAATGAGAGAGGACAGAGCCTGCCCCCAAGTCTAGTGGTGGGGGGTGGCTTATATAGAGTGCGCCACCCCCTCACCTCCTATGTTACAAAGCGGGGGTATGAATGCCATAATGCCAGCCCACTACCAAGCCTTCACTATGAGAATGATGCTTTGACTGCTTTGCTGCCTCCTGGTCTTCGTATACCTGAGTGAGTCGTTTGGTCAAGTGGTAAACTGTCATCCGAGTGGATGGTATGGTGCTTGGTCGAGTGGATGGTATGCTGCTCGGTCGAGTGGATAGTATGTATGTATGAAATTTATCTGGATGCACTGTTGTGTGGACCCCATGCTTTATGATATTTCGACCCTTCGTGGGCCTACCTATTATGTGTATCCCCAACAACGGTGATGTAGGTCGGGCGCGTCGAGGAGTGGCGCGTCCAGGGGTGGTGTAGGTAGCGGTCAAGGACGACGAATAGCGGCGTGGCAAGCTCGGCGAGCTTCGACTCCGGCGAGGGCGTTGGTGGTGAAGATGGCGGCGTGGAGGTGAAGGGGCGTTACGGATCGACGAGGGCGTCACAATGGTGGAGTCGGTGGTGGTTGGGGACAGCGGAAACAAGAGGAGCAACGGCGTCGGGGCCCGGATGAGTTGCGGCTCTAGCGAACTGCGGGCGAGGTCGAGCAGCTCCCTGTAGATGAAGTGAGGGCAAAAAAATCATGTCAAATCGAAGCGTGGGAATGAGGCAAGCCGGCTAGCAGAAAGAGGGGGCAAGGGAAGGCTCACCGGCGTCGGAAACGACGACGAACGTCCGCGGTTCCGGCAAGATCTGAACGACAGGTGCGTGCAATATTGATGGACTTGGGCGAGGGTTTAAAGGGGGATCGACAGAGAGAGACCTAGGGTATTTATAGGACGCTGTCGTGGACGAGGGGAAAGCCTCAGGGATGCGATCCCGTGAAGATCGGACGCGGTGCGGCCGCGTGCGCACTCTGGACGGCATAGCGTGCGGGAGGGGAAGGAAGAAGGTGGTGGGGCCTGGCGTTCAGCGGGTGTGGGTGAGAGGGAGGGGATCGGGCGTCCGGTCGGTAAGGGATTCATGGATCGAGGAGCTCCTGCTGGGCCGGTTTGGCGCTGGTGCGTAGGTGGCCGGGGTGGAGAGAGAGAGGCGGGCCTAGTGCGGCTGGCTTCGGCCAATTTTTCTTTAATATATATAACACAGACAAGAAAACTAAATAAAAGAAGAACAATACGAATTTTACATAGACATATTAGATATCAAAATATTTAGGAAAAGAAATCCTCAAGCATGATCTATTTTTCAGAGAAAAATAAAATACACAAAAATTCACAAAAGTCAAACAATGCTGCCGTTGCAATAAAACCCAATAAAAATCGTTTTTAAAATACCAAAATGATTTCAAATTTATTTTCTCCTAATTTTCCATAGAATGGAATCATTTTACCCTTATTTAAATTTATTTATTTTTAGGAGAGAAAATAATTTGAAAAAAGGTAAATAACTCCTAAATTGAAAGTGGGTTTCAAAATACTTCCAAATGACTTTCAATTTAATTTTTTAACTTCCAACTCATATTTCATATAATTTGAAGAAGTCATTTTATCTTCTCTCATGAAAATCATTGAGTTGCATAAAGTTTCAAATTTGAAATAGTTTTTAGATGGAATTCAAATATTTTCAAACCCCTTTTCATTTCTTTGAATGGGAGAAGTCATATCATCTCCACTCTAGGGTTTTGTGATTAAATGAATTTGAATTCCTACGGATCAAATGCAAAGTGAAAGTTTTGGGAAAGTCATTTCATTCCCTCTCATTGAACTCTCAAAGGTTTCAAATTCCACTCACTTTCAACCAAACAATCAAACATACAATCAAATCTATTTATTTAATATAACATTCCAAAATTTAGAATTCTGGGATGTTACAGCTTCGCACACAGGTGGCTAGTGGGTGTCTGTTTATCCATCTTTAGTTGAATCAGATTCAACGAATAGGGTTCTTTCTGAAGATCAAAAAGCAATCACTATACTGCGTTGTGGTTTTTGATGCGTAGGTAAGAACGGTTCTTACTCAACCCGTAGCAGCCACGTAAAACTTGCAACAACAAAGTAGAGGACGTCTAACTTGTTTTTGCAGGGCATGTTGTGATGTGATATGGTCAACACATGATGCTAAATTTTATTGTATGAGATGATCATTTTTGTAACATAGTTATCGACAACTGACAGGAGCCATATGGTTGTCGCTTTATTGTATGAAATGCAATCGCCATGTAATTGCTTTACTTTATCACTAAGCGGTAGTGATAGTCGTAGAAGAAATAGTGGCGAGACGACAACGATACTTCGATGGAGATCAAGGTGTCAAGCCGGTGACGATGGTGATCATGACGGTGCTTTAGAGATGGAGATCAAAGGCATAAGATGATGATGGCCATATCATATCACTTATATTGATTGCATGTGATGTTTATCCTTTATGCATCTTATTTTGCTTAGTTCGGCGGTAGCATTACAAGATGATCTCTCACTAAATTACAAGGTATAAGTGTTCTCCCTGAGTATGCACCGTTGCCACAGTTCGTCGTGCCGAGACACCACGTGATGATCGGATGTGATAAGCTCTACGTTCACATACAATGGGTGCAAGCTAGTTTTGCACACGCGGAATACTCGGGTTAAACTTGACGAGCCTAGCATATGCAGATATGTCCTCAGAACGCTGGAGACCGAAAGGTCGAGCATGAATCATATAGTAGATATGATCAACATAGTGATGTTCACCATTGAAAACTACTCCATCTCACGTGATGATCGGACATGGTTTAGTTGATATGGATCACGTGATCACTTAGATTATTAGAGAGATGTCTGTCTAAGTGGGAGTTCTTAAGTAATTTGATTAATTGAACTTTAATTTATCGTGAACTTAGTACCTGATATATTTTGCATGTCTATGTTGCTGTAGACAGATGGCCCGTGCTGTTTTTCCGTTGAATTTTAATGCATTCCTAGAGAAAGCTAAGTTGAAAGATGATGGTAGCAACTACACAGACTGGGTCCGTAACTTGAGGATTATCCTCATTGCTGCACAGAAGAATTACGTCCTAGAAGCACCGCTAGGTACAAACCCGCTGCAGGAGCAACGCCAGATGTTATGAACACCTGGCAGGGCAAAGCTGGTGACTACTCGATAGTTTAGTGTGGCATGCTTTACGGCTTAGAACCGGGACTTCAACGACGTTTTGAACGTCATGGAGCATATGAGATGTTCCAGGAGTTAAAGTTAATATTTCAAGCAAATGCCCGGATTGAGAGATATGAAGTCTCCAATAAGTTCTACAGCTGCAAGATGGAGGAGAATAGTTCTGTCAGTGAACATATACTCAGAATGTCTGGGTACCACAACCACTTGACTCAATTGGGAGTTAATCTTCCTGATGATAGTGTCATTGACAGAGTTCTTCAATCACTGCCACCAAGCTACAAGAGCTTAGTGATGAACTATAATATGCAAGGGATGGATAAGACGATTCCTGAGCTCTTCGCAATGCTAAAGGCTGCGAAGGTAGAAATCAAGAAGGAGCATCAAGTTTTGATGGTCAACAAGACCACCAGTTTCAAGAAAAAGGGTAAAGGGAAGATGGGTAACCTCAAGAAGAACAACAAGCCAGTTGTTGCTCAAGTGAAGAAATCCAAGTCAGGACTGTCGTGGTTCTAAGTCTGACAGTAGAATGGGGGGTAGGAATGTAGAGGCAAGATCTTAGCTATGGAGGGGTTGTACTCAGGAGTTTTATGAGTTCAGGCCCTTCTTGGAGGAAGTAACAGCCCTACGTCTCGGAGCCCGGAGGCGGTCGACTGGATTATATGCGTGTGTGTTACAGAAAGTGCGAACCTTTGTGCCTGTGGAGGGGGGTGGCTTATATAGAGTACGCCAGGACCCCCGCTAGACCACGTCACAGAGGGTTTAAGGTACATAAAAGATGGGGGCGTTACTGGTAACACCTGCAATAAAGATACATAATGACCATTAAAGCTATGACTTAATTCTCGACCGTTGCAGAGTGGAGTGGCTCTAGATCTTCTGGTAGTCGAGTGATTATCTGTACAGTCGAGTGTCTTCAGGATTGTCGAGTGGAACATAACTTCATGGTCGAGTGAATGATGATTTTTCTTTGAATGCTCCTGGCACCTTTAGGGATGTCCTTGGGGAGGGTATCTTGAACAGATCCATGACCCTACCCTAGGTACATAGCTTCATCATTAGCCCCGAATGGATCAGGGTTTGAGTGAGGAAGGAGTTGAGAACACTTCCGACTCATTTTTCGTGCTATGAGTATATCTTGCTCTGGATCAATGAACTGAGGGGATGACACCAACTTCTTTTTCAGTCGCCTTGGTCCATTCTTAGTTTTTGTCGAGTGAACTTTTACGGTAGAGTTCCGAATGATGATGCGGAGGATGTCTTCCGTCTGACAAGTTGTTCTGCTGTCCACGGATTTTGCGGGATTCGAATTTTGGGAAGCACGCCGGACGGGCGAGGCCGTGGTAATCGGGACGGATTAGGCAGGTCGCCTCGATTCCCACGCCACCTTTTTCGCCACGTATCGCGAGCGTGACTATTGCGGGATTTGTTTAGATCGTCTGGGCTTACAAGTCAGTCACTCGGAAGTGACCTTATAAAAGGCACCGGACCGGGCTGTTGAACAATGCACCCTCATTCTCTTTCTTCTTCCACAGATTTCTCCACTGCGCCCGCTTCCGCTCTCGGCGTCGTAGCCTCGCTCGGACTCGATCCGCCGCCATGGGAAAGGAGAAGACAGTGGCGTTGGAGCGTGCGAAGAAGGCGACCGCGAAGGCAAAAGGAAAGAGGACCAGCCGGGGCGGGTCCTCGTCAAGGTCCGGCCTGCCGCCGGGTTGGATCCAGGGCGATTGGATCCGCTCGACGATCAGCCAGGACGACCTCGACGACATGGTTGAGGGGGGATTGATCCCCCACGAATCGGCGCGGCTCCCGGGGAACGAGATCGAGTCGCGGCCGCTGGAGGGTGAGTGTGTTCTCCTCGCCACTCATGTCGACCGCGGGTTCTCTTCGCCTCCCCAACCTTTCTTTCGTGGACTTTTGAACTTCTTCGGGGCTCAACTCCACCACTTCACTCCAAACACCATAGTGTATCTTGCTGCCTTTGTGTCGATGTGCGAAAATTTCTTGGGTTGTCGACCGCACTGGGGTCTATTCAAGCACATATTCACCTGCCGCTCCCAGTCGGTCAAGAAGGCCAACCCGAGTGACGAGAGGACGCATGTGATTCAGATGTGCGGGGGCCTTGGAATCCAAATGAGGAATAAGAGCACCTTCCCAGCTATGATCCTTCCTGACTCGGTCCGGGGTTGGCAGTCGACCTGGTTTTACTGTAAGGACCAGCCGACCCCGGGTCAGTCGACTGGACTTCCCCCCTTTTCCTTGGCTCGAGTGGAGAAGCCCTCCTCCCTGAGGGTGATCCCAGAAGAGAAGGCGCAGGTGAAGGCATTGGTCGAGCCGGTCGTCCAACTTGTCTGTGACGGGGTGACTGGAATGGACCTGCTGGAGGTCTTTCTCAGTCGACGCATCCAACCACTTCAAGCCCATGACCATACGATGTGGATGTACTCAGGACTCGAGGACTCCACTTGGATCCACCCGGAGGACGTTAGTGAAGACATGGTGGAGAAGTGGCTGAGAGGAATCACCGGTAACAAAGATAATCCCCAGGGGTCTAGGAGGGTGATTCCATTCGACCACTCGCGCCAGCCGAAACAGGTATGATTCTACTTTGCCAAGTATCTTCTCAATTCACTGTGTAACACCTTGTTGACGATCGACTGTATTTCTTTCGTTCATTGTCTTTTCAGGATCTTATTGATATGTACTCGATGCCCAATGGAGTGCAGGAGCAAGACATCGAGGAAGAGGTGAGCGGGGGCGAGAGTGGCACTCGTATGCGGAGGAGGATGAGGAGAGCAACGACTCGAGTGATGACGAGGAGGTCGACTCGCCTCCTTGCAGAGAGAGAAGATCCAAGCACGCTCAAGACCCGGCGAGCACCCCGGTCCTTGCGGCTGCACCGACTGGGCCATCTTCGAAGCGCCCTCAGACGTCTTCGCCAGCGCCAACTGAGAAGATATCGAAACAGCCCAAGATTGTGCCGCCTCCTGCGCCAAAAGCATCGAAAGCCACCTCCTCTAAACCACCGAAGGCTTTGCCCAGAATCAAAGTGACCGTCCCCACCATCTCCAGGTAAACATCTGATCTGTTCCTTTGGTCGACTCGAGCAACAGAACGTAACCGACTGAATGTTGACATTTGCGGTACTGCTACATCTGGAACTTCTTCCTACCAATATCGAGATGATAAGATGGAAGACGCGGTTACCTCAAACCCAGGTAAAAACTCTTAAGATCTTGTTCTTGATTACTTGTCGATTAAACTCTAGCGATTCACTTGGGGTCGACTGATTTCTCTGCAGCTCCACCCAACGTCATCGATCTTCCAAATGATGATGAATATGTGGCCCCTAGGCCCAGAAAGAACAAAGAAGTAGCGGCTGGCAAGACGTCCCAGCAGGGATCGACGACCACACCAACCGCCCGGCAATCTGAAGATGCATGCGGGGCCTCTGTAACTTTCGCTGTACCATTGTCGAGTGAGCACCCTGCACCGTCGATTGAACCGGTGTTCCCTTCAATCGTCCAACCTCACTCTTCGGAGCTCCAAGCTGCCGCACCTGGGTCTCCTGCCCCCTTCTTCACCAACTACCATGTTTCGGAAAACCAGTCGGACGCGGCTGCGGAAGGCATCCGTCAGGCTAACGTGATGATGGAGCGGATGAAGACGGTGCACGTGCATAGCCAGGCTGCTTACAACGCCAGCACTGCTCTCCGGGCCAATGTCCAGGTAAGTAAACTTTCGACTGACCTTGTTCTATTAGGATATGCTACCCGAAATATTTTCTTTCATACAATCTCTTGTTGCTTGCGTCGAACCTGTACACCCACTGGGTGTTTTGTTGTCTTTGGTATTTGCGCTCTTCCACTCGGTTTGGACGAGTAGGATCTGAACCGGTGGGGGCACGCTAAGTGCACCCACTGTGTGTAGTCCCCGAGACCACAATCGACTGCGGGCAGTCGACTGGGGTCTGAGTTCTTTTTCCTTTCTTTTCTTCCACTCGACCCGGGCAGACCGATCGAATGAGATCTGAACCAGTGGGGGCACGTCAAGTGCACCCACTGGGTGTAGTCCCCGAGACCGCGGTCGACTGCTGGCAGTTGGCTGGGGTCTGAATAGTTCTCTTTTTTACTTGACCCGGGCAGACCGGTCGAGTTGGGTCTGAATCAGTGGGGGCACACCAAGTGCACCCGCTGGGTGTAGTCCCCGAGATCGCAGTCGACTGCAGGCAGTCGACTGGGGTCTAAGTGAACTTCTAAGTTTTATTCACTCGGAAGTAAATAACCTTTGATCTTGTCGATTGACACGGTTTTTTACCTCCTGCAGAAATCTTGTTCTCTCATTTCTAAGTTTGCCGAGTTTGAGGAGAAGCAGAGGCAACTCAACCTCGACTTGGAGTTGACCCGACAAAAGTTGAAGAAAGCCGAAGATGAAGCTGCTGGCATGGAGGGTAGCTGCCTGCCGACTGTTCACGTTGATCGTCTTTTAAGATATTTCTTTGATCTCTTGGTTGATCTGATTGCTTCTTTTGCAGAGAAAATGAGGTTGGCTCTGGATAAAAAGGACTTGGACCTTGCAGCTGCACAGAAGGAAGCTCAAGACAAGACTGCCCTTGCAGACCAGAAGCTAGCTTCGGTCAGAGCATTGGAAGGGGAGGTGAATAAGCTGAAGTCCTGTCTCAATGAGTCTAACCGAGAAGTAAGTCGTCTAAAGAAGGATAAGATTGCCCTGAATTAGAAGCTGGAGTCTGCGGTTCACAAGAGAAATGACACGGAAGCCTATCTGAGAACTCTTGCCAAGAAGCTCTATCTTATGCTGGAAGGTACTCCTTTTAATCCGACTGCTTTGCTGCTTGCAAGTTAATCCTGTCCAGTCGACTCACTAACTCTTTGACTGCAGAATTATGCCAAAACTTTGACGAGGAAACCGGAAGGATCGAGACTGGTCTAGACCCTATCGTTTCTCTGGTTTGCAACGAGACTGCCATGAACGTGCTTCGACTGGAATCTCATGTCGCCAGCGTCACAAGTTATCTCGCACGCCTGAAGGTGGCAGTTTCACGGATTGACTCATCACCCTGACCTGGAATCTCTGATGGCTCGGCTCAGCGAGATTCCTGGTCGAGTGCAAGAATGGAAGAAGTCCTCTGCATGGTGTGGTGCTGACGTGGCGTTGTCCTTGGTCAGAGTCCACTGCAAGGAAGCTCGTGAAGACAAGCTGGTGGCGATCAAGGTCGCCAACACCAAAAGGCACGACTTTCAGTCCTTTATGGAGACTTTCATCGCTGCTGCCACTCAGATCGCAGATGGAATCGACTTGGACGAATTCGTCGAACCCTCCAGCCCTCCTTCTGCCGAGTGAACAAACTATGAGATTTAAACATGTCTTAAATTTGCCTCGGAATGCCGAGTGGTTGCTGTAACCATTAAACTCCTTCGGGCTTGATGCTCGAATACTTTTGATTTGTTGCTTGGAACTTTAGGATTTATCCGAACTTCTTTTGAGTATACTTGCGATTGCTTTTGGGATCTGTTCCGTTGTATTTGTGGCGTAGCTCGGAGGAGAAGGTTGCAGTCGACCTGCGCCTCGCCGTCCTTGCGGACAAGGATGGAGCGCATGTTGTACTTGTGGCGTAGCTCGGAGGACAAGGTTGCAATCGACCTGCACTTCATCTTCCTTGCAGACAAGGATGGAGCGTACGTTGTATTTGTGGCATAGCTCGGAGAAGAGGGTTGCAGTCGACATGCGCCTCGTCATCCTTGCGGGTAGGGATGGAGCGTAAGTTGTACTGGTGGTGCAGCTCTTAGGGAAAGGATTTTACAAACTTAGGCGAGTACTGGATTGCAGCTAAGCCCCCGAGTGGGAGGATTACTCACCACTCGGTAGGATTTTACAAACTTAGGCGAGTACTGGACTACAGCTAAGCCTCCGAGTGGGAGGATTTCTCACCACTCGGTAGGATTTTACAAACTTAGGCGAGTACTGGACTGCAGCTAAGCCCCCGAGTGGGAGGATTGCTCACCACTCGGTAGGATTTTACAAACTTAGGCGAGTACTGGACTGTAGCTAAGCCTTCGAGTGGGAGGATTGCTCACCACTCGGTAGGATTTTACAAACTTAGGCGAGTACTGGACTGCAGCTAAGCCCCCGAGTGGGAGGATTGCTCACCACTCGGTAGGATTTTTTAAACTTAGGTGAGTACTGGACTGCATCTAAGCCCCCGAGTGGGAGGATTGCTCACCACTCGGTAGGATTTTACAAACTTAGGCGAGTACTGGACTGCAGCTAAGGCGCCCCCGAGTGGGAGGATTGCTCACCACTCGGTAGGATTTTATAACCTTAGGCGAGTACTAGACTGCAGCTAAGCCCCCGAGTGGGAGGCTTGCTCACCACTCGGTAGGATTTTATAACCTTAGGCGAGTACTGGACTGCAGCTAAGCCTCCGAGTGAGAGGCTTGCTCACCACTCGGTAGGATTTTCTTTCGAACTTAGGCGAAACGGATTCGCGGCTAAGCCCCCGAGTGGGAGGCTTGCTCACCACTCGGTAGGATTTTATAACCTTAGGCGAGTACTGGACTGCAGCTAAGCCCCCGAGTTAGAGGCTTACTCTCCACTCGGTAGGATTTTATAACCTTAGGCGAGTACCGGACTGCAGCTAAGTCTCCGAGTGAGAGGCTTGCTCACCACTCAATAGGATTTTCTTTCGAACTTAGGCGAAACGGATTCGCGGCTAAGCCCCCGAGTGGGAGGCTTGCTCACCACTCGGTAGGATTTTATAACCTTAGGCGAGTACTGGACTGCAGCTAAGCCCCCGAGTGAGAGGCTTGCTCACCACTCGGTAGGATTTTCTTTCGAACTTAGGCGAAACAGATTTGCAGCTAAGCCCCCGAGTGAGAGGCTTGCTCATCACTCGGTAGGATTTTCTTTCAAACTTAGGCGAAACGGGTTCGCGGCTAAGCACACCCACTAGGGGATTTCAGAGGTAAATAAAAACAACAACAATCGTGCGAGAAGACTGTAAAGCTCTTTCCTTTGATGAACAAATTACAAAGGTATTTCTTATTACATTTTATTCGAACACGTGCTTAAGTATAAAAGGGGCGGAGCACCTCCGTGTTCCAAGCCCGTGGCTCCTCCTTCTGATGCTCGACGCTGTAAAGATGGTATGCTCCATTGTGGAGAACTCTGGTGATGATGAAGGGACCTTCCCAAGTAGGGTCGGGCTTGTGTGGTTTTTGTTGATCCACTCGAAGAACCAAGTCTCCCTCTTGAAAGGTTCGACCCCTCATGTTTCTGGCATGGAATCGACGCAAGTCTTGCTGATAAATGGTCGACCGGATCAAGGCCATCTCTCTTTCCTCCTCTAAGAGATCAACTGAATCTTGCTGGGCCTGTTCTGCTTCCTCTTCGGAGAAGAGCTCGACTCGGGGTGTGTTGTGGAGCAGGTCACTTGGCAGAACAGCTTCGTCTCCATAGACCAAAAAGAAAGGAGTTCGTCCAGTCGATCGATTGGGAGTTGTCCTCAAACCCCAAAGAACTAACGGAAGTTCATCGACCCAAGCGCCTACTGCGTGTTTGAGATCACGCATCAGTCAGGGTTTCAGTCCTTTGAGAATTAGGCCATACGCTCTTTCTGCTTGTCCGTTCGACTGCGGGTGAGCGACTGAAGCATAGTCGACTCATGTGCCTTGAGAAGAGTAGAAAGCTCTAAACTCATCAGAATCGAAGTTCGACCCGTTGTCAGTGATGATGCTGTGTGGAACTCCATATCTGAATGTCAATTCTCTGATAAAACTGACAACGGTGCTGGCTTCAAGATTCTTGATAAGCTTAGCTTCAATCCATTTGGTAAACTTGTCGACTGCTACGGGCACATGAGTGAAGCCGCTCCTACCAGTTCTCAGTGATCCAACCATAACCAATCCCCAAACAGCAAAGGGCCAGACGAGGGAAATGGTCTTCAGGGCTGACGCTGGCTTGTGAGACATGTCAAAGTAAAACTGGCAGCCTTCACATCTGTCGACTATATCTTTTGCCATTTCATTTGCTCGTGGCCAATAAAAACTGGCTCGGTATGCTTTAGCCACGATGGCCCGAGAGGACGCATGGTGACCACAGGTTCTCGAGTGGATGTTGTTGAGGATCATTCGACCTTCTTCTGGCGTTATGCATCTCTGACCGACTCCAGTCACACTTTCCCTGAACAGTTGTCCTCTTATCACAGTAAAGGCCTTGGATCGACGGACGATCTGTCGAGCCTCTTCTTCGTCCTCTGGGAGTTCCTTCCTAAGGATCTACGCAATGTATGGCACTGTCCAGTTGGGAATAATGACCAGAACCTCCATGATTAGATCGACCACGGCTGGGACCTCGACTTCAGTCGGATCTATGGCGCTGTTAGGCTGCGGGGGCTCTTCAATAAAAGGATCTTCCTGAACTGTCGGTGTGTGAATATGTTCCAAAAACACATTGCTGGGAATGGCTTCTCTCTTGGAACCTATCTTTGCCAAATCATCGGCTGCTTGATTTTTCGGACGGGGTATGTGATGGAGCTCTAACCCCTCAAACTTCTTTTCCAACTTCCTCACTGCATTGCAGTAACCAGTCATAGTTGGGCTTCTAACGTCCCATTCTTTCATCACTTGATTGACCACCAAATCTAAGTCTCCGTAAACCATGAGGCGACGGACGTCGAGTGAAATGTCCATACGTAACCCATATAGGAGTGCTTCATATTCTGCTTCGTTATTGGAGGAAACAAAGTGAATCTGGAGGACATATCTGAGCTTGTCTCCTCGAGGGGATACCAGTACCACCCCAGCACCAGAACCATTCAACATCTTGGATCCATCAAAGAACATGGTCCAGTGCTCCGAGTGAACTTGAGTCGGCAGTTGTTGTTCGATCCACTCGACGAGGAAATCTGCCACAGCTTGAGACTTGATAGCTTTCTTTGCCTCAAACTTGATATCTAAAGGAAGTAGTTCAATTGCCCATTTTGCCACTCGACCAGTTGCATCTCTGTTGTGCAGAATCTCCGACAATGGAGCGTCGCTGACGACTGTAACAGAGTGATTAGAGAAATAGTGTGCAACCTTCTTCGTGGTCATGTAAATCCCATAAACAAGCTTCTGATAGTGTGGATATCTCTGCTTTGACGGAGTCAGAACTTCAGAAACATAATAAACCGGGCGCTGAACTTTATAGGCTTTTCCCTCTTCCTCCTGCTTGACCTGCTATATAAAGCAGTAAAGGCTCTTTGCTGATTGGGGCAGCAAGCACCGGCTGGGTGGAAAGCAGGGCTTTTAGCTCTGCAAATGCTGCATCAGCTTCAAGAGTCCACTCGAACTTATCTGATTTCTTCATCAGTCGGTCAAGAGGCAGTGCCTTTTCACCGAGGTGAGAAATGAATTGACTTAGGGAGGCCAAACAACCAGTAAGCTTCTGGACATCATGCACACACACATGGCATTTCATCCGGAGTATGGCAGCCACTTTCTCTGGGTTAGCATCGATCCCTTGTTCGGAAACGAGAAAACCGAGTAATTTTCCACCTAGAACTCCAAACGTGCACTTTGATGGATTAAGCTTGATATCATACCTTCTGAGATTGGCAAAGGTTTCAGCAAGGTCAGCCAGTAGGTCGGAACCTTTACGTGACTTGACCACAATGTCATCCATGTATGCTTCCACATTCCGACTGATCTGAGTGAGTAGGCACTTCTAAATCATCCGCATGAATGTGGCTCCAGCGTTCTTCAAACCGAATGGCATAGTGACATAACAGAAGCACCCAAATGGGGTGATGAAAGCTATTTTTATCTCGTCGGGTCCATACAGACGGATCTGATGATACCCGGAATAGGCGTCCAAAAAGGACAAACGCTCACACCCCGCATTTGAGTTGACTATTTGGTCGATGCAAGGGAGAGCAAAGTGGTCCTTCGGACAGGCCCGATTGATATGCTTGAAGTCAATGCACATGCGAAGTGAGTCGTCCTTCTTTGGGACCATGACAACATTAGCTAACCACTCGGAGTGGTAAATCTCACGGATAAACTCAGCTGCCAAAAGCCGAGCCACCTCTTCACCGATTGCCTTCCTCTTCTGTACGGCGGACCGTCGAAGATGTTCTTTGACTGGTTTCACTTTTGGGTCGACTCACAAACGATGCTCAGCCAGTCCCCTAGGAACACCTGGCATGTCCGAAGGTTTCCATGCAAAGAGGTTCCGGTTCTCACGGAGGAACTGGATGAGCGCTTCTTCCTATTTGGAGTCGAGTGTTGTTGAAATGTGAGTCAGAGCAGCATTGGGATCCGTCGGGTGAATGTGAATCGACTTTGTTTCGCCAGACGAATGGAATGCTGAATCCGTGGCAGGCTTCTTGGCTCGCAACAAATCACTCGGATCTGCATTTTTTTGTTATTCCTGCAATTCTACTACGGCCATCTATGCATCGGCGATCTTTGAGCCCTTCTGGAAGCACTCTTCCGCCTTCTTCCGACTACCAGTGATAGTGATCACCCCTTTGGGACAAGGCATCTTCAATTTGAGGTACACGTAACATGGTCGAGCCATAAAACATGCATAGGCTGGTCTGCCCAGAATAGCACGATAGGAACTCTGGAAATCCACAACTTCAAATGTCAACTTTTCGTTGCGGTAATTCTTGGAATCACCGAAAACCATGTCGAGAGCAATCTAGCCGAGTGATGCAACCTTCTTGCCGGGAATGACCCCATGGAAACTCATATTGCTTTCACTGAGTCTGGACATCGGAATGCCCATTCCTTTCAACATCTCTGCATACAGTATATTCAAGCCACTGCCACCATCCATCAGAACCTTAGTCAGTCGGGTGCCTTCGACTACTGGGTCGACCACCAATGCTTGCCTTCCAGGGGTGGCTATGTGCGCTGGGTGATCGGACTGGTCGAATGTAATGGCAGTCTGGGACCACTTCAAATAACTGGGTGTCACCGGAGCGGCCAAGTTCACTTCTCTGTTGATGACTTTCAATCGACTCTTACTCTCAACGTCAGCGAAAATCATCAGAGTGGAATTCACGTGGGGCTAACCATCATCATCCTCTTCCTCGTCCTCAACCTTGTCTGCTTCTTTCTCCTTTTCCTTGGGCTGTTTCTCTCGGAATTGCTGGATTAGGAGTCGACACTGTCGAGTGGTATGCTTCGGGTAAATGAAATTACCCTCTTCATCTTTTTTGGTGTGAATGTGGCATGGTAAGTCCAACACATCATTTCCATCTTGATCTTTTACTTTCTTGGGGTTCCACGGCCCTTTGGGCTTCCCCTTGACTTTCCTTGAGTCACGGCTAAGGCTTCACCAGGAGCGGCTGGCTCGGCTTTGCGCTTCTGCTTTCGACTGGAGTTACCTCCTCCGGTTTCGTGGGCGACTGTTTTGTGCTTGCCACTCCGGAGTCGGTCTTCTTCTTCACCGTTGGCGTACTTGGTAGCAATTTCCATCATCCGAGTCAGAGTCATATCTCCTGTCCGACCGAATTTCAGATTCAACTCCCGATATTTGACGCCTTCTTTAAAGGCACAAATTGCCTGATGATCAGACACATTCTCCACCGTGTAGTGCAATGTGATCCATCTCTGGGTATAATCCCTCAAAGTTTCATTCAGTTTCTGAACGCAACACTGTAATTCTGTCAACCCTGCTGGCCGCTTGCAAGTACCTTCAAATGTCCTAACAAATACTCGAGCAAGATCTTCCCAAGTATAAATACTACCAGGTGCTAACTGATTAATCCATGCTCTGGATGAGCCCTCCAGCATCAGAGGAAGGTGTTTCATGGCCACTTCATCATTGCCTCCACCAATCTGAAGAGCCACTCTGTAGTCTTCAAGCCAAGTGTCAGGCTTGGACTCACCAGTGAACTTACTGACTCCAGTCGCCAACCTGAAGTTGGGGGGAATCACTGCAGCCCTGATGGCTCTACTAAAGCACTCCAGACCTGGGACATGCACTCTGCTGCTGGTTGGTAGATCTCTGTCATGACCTTCTCGGTGAGCTCTGTTTCTGTCGACCAAGCCCTGAAGAAGAATAGATCTCGCACAAAAGCTTGGTTCTCTAGGGTCGACTGGAGTCCCTCGCCCAACACTGTGAGGGCGCCTGTCATCATGTTCCCGAGGCACGTATGACCCACTCCTTGGGGGAGGGGTGGGCACTCGACGACGATCATCGCGATCGATTCGGTGATCATACTACTCACGGTCTCTGTATTGATCTTGTCGATCTCCACGTCCCTCACGCCTCGGGGGCAATCTTGGGCTGTGAGCCGACTGGACTGTGTCTGCAACCACGGATCTGCTGTGAATCCTATTCCGCGACTGAGGTACTACTGTGTTCTGCTCACCCGTGGCTCAGAGCAAGGCCCGGATCTGCACCAAACCCCGACCAGCTTCTGACTGGGAAGGTTGAATTGACTCCTCTATTCGGGTCGCAGCTGCGAGATTCTGGATTGGAGTTCGGTATACCTGAGTTGGAGGCGGAAAAAGTTGACGTCGACTGGATTCGGGAGCACGCTGTTGAGCACGCTCGTCGAGTGCGCACTAGAGGTTCTCCAGTCGAGTGCGCTCAGCCAAGTTGGCTAGGCGCACCTCCTCCAAGGCCTGGGCCTCAGGGGTTTCTCCAACGATAGGAGTGTGAAGCGCATCCATGTTCCGGCGGCGAAGTTCTTCTCTCCGCTGCAAAGAGAGGGGTTCGGGGCGGTACTCTTCATGAACACGCGACGGATCACCGCCCCCATCACCTCCGTCTTCACGGGTGAAGCCAGGAGGACTGCGTGGTCCATTGACCATCAAAACTTCCACCGTAGGGTCGCTGCTGTCGCACTCGGATGCAGTCTCTACGGAGCCAGTTGACATATCGAACATGCCATAGAGGGTTTCGTCGGGATCGATTGTCGCGACTTGGGGGGTGGCCGACTGGCGAGCCACCGCATGCTTCACCCACCGCTGAAGCCTCGATCGACCGGAACGTTTGCTCCGGCGGGCCGCAGGGAGGGGGGAAGCTACAGGAGCCGACCGATACTGGGTCGACGGCTGCCGCAGGAGGACGCCGCGGATGCACGCGCGAAAGTGCATTACCCCACGGACAGGGAGTGCATCGACGTCGAGTGGAGCCTCCTGAAGCCAAGAAGAGTCATTGGCGACAAACACGAGCGCACCGAGATGGATCTCGCGGCCCTCAGCCAAACCTCCGCCTGAAACCATGATCAAGGGGATCGGAAAAATTGAAACTTCTCCAACAAGTCGCTAAGACACCTGCCCCACGGTGGGCGCCAACTGTCGTGGTTCTATGTCTGGCAGTAGAATGGGGGGTAGGAATGTAGAGGCAAGATCTTAGCTATGGAGGGGTTGTACTCAGGAGTTTTACGAGTTCGGACCCTTCTCGGAGGAAGTAATAGCCCTACGTCTCGGAGCCCGGAGGCGGTCGACTGGATTATATGCATGTGTGTTACAGAAAGTGCGAACCTTTGTGCCTGTGGAGGGGGTGGCTTATATAGAGTGCGCTAGGACCCCCGCCAGCCCACGTCACAGAGGGTTTAAGGTACATAAAAGATGGGGGCGTTACTGGTAACACCCGCAATAAAGAGACATAATGACCATTAAAGCTATGACTTAATTCTCGACCGTTGCAGAGTGGAGTGGCTCTAGATCTTCTGGTAGTCGGGTGATTATCTGTACAGTCGAGTGTATTCAGGATTGTCGAGTGGAACATAACTTCATGGTCGAGTGGATGATGATTTTTCTTCGAATGCTCCTGGCACCTTTGGGGATGTCCCTGGGGAGGGTATCTTGAACAGATCCATGACCCTACCCTAGGTACATAGCTTCATCATGGACCTAAGCCTGAGACTGAGTGCTTCTACTACAAAGGAACTGGTCACTTGAAGCGGAATTGCCCCAAGTATTTGGCGGAGAAGAAGGATGGCAAAGTGAAAGGTATATTTGATATACATGTTATTGATGTGTACCTTACTAATGCTCGCAGTAGTGCCTGGGTATTTGATACTGGTTCAGTTGCTAACATTTGCAACTTGAAACAGGGGCTACCGATTAAGCGAAGATTGGCTAAGGACGAGGTGACGATGCGCATGGGAAATGGTTCCAAAGTCGATGTGATCGCCGTCGGCACCTACCTCTACATCTACCTTCGGGATTAGTTTTAGACCTAAATAATTGTTATTTGGTGCCAGTGTTGAGCATGAACATTATATCTGGATCTTGTTTGATGCGAGATGGTTATTCATTTAAATCAGAGAATAATTGTTATTCTATTTATATGAGTAATATCTTTTATGGTCATGCACCCCTGATGAGTGGTCTATTTTTACTAAATCTTGATAGTAGTGATACACATGTTCATAGTATTGTAGCCCAAAGATGCAGAGTTGATAATGATAGTGCAACTTATTTATGGCACTGCCATTTAGGTCATATTGGTGTAAAGCGCATGAAGAAACACCATTCTGATGGACTTTTGGAATCACTTGATTATGAATCACTTGGTACTTGCGAACCATGCCTAATGGGCAAGATGGCTAAAACTCCATTCTCCGAAACAATGGAGCGAGCAACAAAGTTAGTGGAAATCATAGATACTGATGTATGTGGTCCAATGAACATTGAAGCTCGTGGCGGATATCGTTATTTTCTCACCTTCACAGATGATTTGAGCAGATATGGGTATATCTACTTGATGAAACATAAGTCTGAAACATTTGAAAAGTTCAAAGAATTTCAGAATGAAGTGGAAAATTATCGTAACAAGAAAATTAAGTTTCTACGATCTGATCGTGGAGGTGAGTATTTGACTTATGAGTTTGGACTTCATTTGAAACAATGTGGAATAGTTTCACAACTCACGCCACCTAGAACACCACAGCGTAATGGTGTGTCCGAACGTCGTAATCGTACTTTACTAGATATGGCGTGATCTATGATGTATCTCACTGATTTACCGCTATCGTTTTGGGGTTACACTTTAGAGACAGCTGCATTCACGTTAAGTAGGGAACCATCAAAATCCGTCGAGACAACACCTTATGAACTGTGGTTTAGCAAGAAACCCAGATTGTCGTTTCTTAAAGTTTGGGGCTGCGATGCTTATGTGAAGAAGCTTCAACCCGATAAGCTCGAACCCAAATCGGAGAAATGTGTCTTCATAGGATACCCAAAGGAGACTGTTGGGTACACCTTCTATCACAGATCCGAAGGCAAGATATTCGTTGCTAAGAATGGATCCTTTCTAGAGAAGGAGTTTCGCTCGAAAGAAGTGAGTGGGAGGAAAGTAGAACTTGACGAGGTAATTGTACCTTCTCCCTTATTGGAAAGTAGTTCATCACTGAAATCAGTTCTAGTGATTCCTACACTAGTAAGTGAGGAAGCTAATAATGATGATCATGAAACTTCTGATCAAGTTACTACTGAACCTCGTAGGTCAACTAGAGTAAGATCCGCACCAGAGTGCTACGGTAATCCTGTTCTGGAAGTCATGTTACTTGACCATGACGAACCTACGAACTATGAGGAAGCAATGATGAGCCCAGATTCTGCAAAATGGCTTGAAGCCATGAAATCTGAGATGGGATCCATGTATGAGAACAAAGTGTGGACTTTGGTTGACTTGCCTGATGATCGGCAGACCATAGAGAATAAGTGGATCTTCAAGAAGAAGACTGACGCTGACGGTAATGTTACTGTCTACAAAGCTCGACTTGTCGCGAAAGGTTTTTGACAAGTTCAAGGAGTTGACTATGATGAGACATTCTCACCCGTAGCAATGCTTAAGTCCGTCCGAATCATGTTAGCAATTGCCGCATTTTATGATTATGAAATTTGGCAAATGGATGTCAAAAATGCATTCCTTAATGGATACCTTAAAGAAGAGTTGTATATGATGCGACCAGAATGTTTTGTCGATTCAAAAGGTGCTAACAAAGTGTGCAAGCTCCAGCGATCCATTTATGGACTGGTGCAAGCCTCTCGGAGTTGGAATATATGCTTTGATAGTGTGATCAAAGCATATGGTTTTATACAGACTTTTGGAGAAGCCTGCATCAGTACAGATTCTAAGCTCCCAAGAATTGAGAGCTTCTGGTGCGTCGAGGCTATAGTCAACACTCGTGGCCCCACATGTATGATCTATTTTAGTCGATTTCACCTCGTGCCACTATGCGAGGGATGAATAGTAGCCCCGATCCCCTTCCTCCCACCCCGACCCAGTGACCCCCCCTCTCTCTCTCGCGAAGCTTGGTCATGAAGGCGACGACACCGCCATCGGTGGGGATGGTGTCACGGAGAGACAGAGCCAACGTCCTTTCTCCCCCCACTCCCCACCCCTCCAACCTCGAGCGATGCACCCAACTGCAGCCCGGTGGTGACCGGAGAAGCAGCAGCGTGAACTTCATGGAGACGGCAGCAAACCCATTGCCGACATCAATCTCTGTAGTCGATGGACCGGTAAGCCTCCCCTCCTCCTCTTCTTCAATCCCTTTTCATCCCCTTATTTTTTCAGGGTTCATTAATTTTTAGGGTTATGAACTGATTGACCAGCTCTTATTTGGGAGGACACGGTTCCTCTTCGAAAACAAATCATGCTCAAAGGACATGCCTTCTTACCTCCTTAATTACCTGGGAGAACATGCCTCCTATTTGAAAGAAAATCACCCCCACCCATTTGTCGTGTCGTTTAATTTGGCTTTGCAACCACACTATTGTGACAAGAAGTAGTATCAAGAAAATCTCCTGACCTTTTTCTTATGTTCTCAATAGTTGCAAGGTCGTGACCATTATTCATAGAAGAAATATAATTTTGGTTCATGCTTGATGGTTTTAGGGGATGGTGTATTGCCAATTTGCCATGGATGGTCCTTGCTGGTATGGTCCATAATGCTTACTTAATTGTAGCCCTTTGTGCTCCAGGTGCTAACTGAAAGGTGCTATGGTGTTCATTGCTCCAGTGGTTTGAGAGGTTCATGTGTGAGATAACACTACAAAAAAAGACACATCCGTGACATTTTGGACCGAACGAATTTTTTTTCTGTCATACATATCACACTTCTCTGACGATAATTGTGACAAAACCCGGTATCATCATAGATGTGGTGGGCTCCTACTTCTATGACAAAAAATCATGACAGAAAATGGGCTTTTCGTCCTGGGCGGGCCGGAGACGCAGCTGCATGACATTCTTTGGGCCGTCCATGACAGAAAAACCCGTGGTAGAAGCGAGGGCGAGGAAAATTTCGGGGAGTTCTTAGTTACGGTGGGAGGTCGGGGGCCGAGCGATGCGCGCTTCTCTCGTACACGTACGCGCGTGTGTGCGAGGCGTTGGCTCTAAATGAACCCGAGCAAGGCGTTGGGCTCTAACTGAACCCGGGCGATTGCACTGCAGGCTACGCGTTACTGAACCCGAGCGATCGATCGATGGCTGTTAACTGAACCCGATCGAGCGATTCCTTCGCTACTGCTGCTAACTGAAGCCGATCGATGCTGCCTCTGGATGAACAGTGAGCGTTGCGG
>NC_041388.1:67888201-67900868 GCF_002162155.2 Triticum dicoccoides
GTTGCCTCTGGATGAACAAGACCCCGATCGATCGGGCCGGTTGGGGCTGGATGAACAGGACCCCGTGGAGGGCTAGATGAACAGGACCACCCCGTGGAGGGCAGGATGAACAGTAGGCGGTGGAGGGCAGGATAAATAGTAGCCCGTGGAGGGGTGGTTGAACAGGAGCCCGTGGAGAGGGCTGGTTGAATAGTAGCTGGTGGAGTAGCATGCGGTGGAGGCTGGATGAACAGGAGCCCGTGGATGAACAGTCGCAGGTGGAGGCTGGAGGAGGTCGACGGTGGATGAACAGTAGCTCGTGGAGGCTGGAGGGGGTCGACGGTGGAGATGAACAGTATCCCGTGGAGTCCCGTTTTGCGGTACGCCACACCCCTCCCGATGAACAGGACCCCCGTTTCGACCGTAGCGCTTCAACACAAGTCTGTTCCGTCTGTTTTGCGGTACGCCACACCCCTCCCAATCAACAGGACCCCCGTTTCGACTGTAGGAGGTCTGTTTCCTCCGTTTTGCGATACGCCAGACCCCTCCCGATGAACAGGACCCCGTTTCGAACGTGGCCGGTCGAACACAAGGTCGTTTCCTCTGTTCTGCGGTACGCCAGGCCTCGTTTCCATCGCATGTTCCGTCCAAGCCCTCCCGATGAACACGACGCATTTCGTTGCCTCCATATGAACACGACGCATTCCGTTGCCTCCCCATGAACACGACGCATTCCGTTGCCTCCCCATGAACACGACGACGACACTATTTCTCCGTTCTGACCCAGCCATGTACACGAGCCCTGGCCGTACGTATGCGCGAGTAGGCGTTCGAGACCCTGCCCGTATGTACACATACGTGGCCATATTTTCTTTCTTGCAACCTGGCCGTTGTACGTACGTGTACATGCTACGTGCGCGCCTCTACTACGACACGTGCGCGCCTCTACATCAACTAGTATATATGTATGTACACGTTCGCGACCAGAATGACAACGCTACGTACGCTTCGACCAGGTGGGTCCCGACTGTCAGGCACTTCCTTGCGTGCGAAGATGTAGCTGGTGGGTCCCAGCAGTCAGGGGCAAACGTTTTTTTCGCGAAATACGGTGGCCCATCCGGTGGGTCCTCACTGTCAGGTGGAGGAATAATTATTTTGCGCGTAATAAGGAGGCACTTCCTTGCTGCGGCCGTGGACCCAGCTGTCAGTGTCTCCACGCACAGTACTCTTCCGATGGAAGTCGATCATTGACCACATTGACCACGCCGCGCCGAGAGCACCACGGCGGTGGACGACGGCGAGGCCTAGGAAGGGGACGACGCGGAGCCGGGGAAGATGCGGCAGTGGAAGCCCGCGTGGAGAGGAGTACGAGGGTTCACTGGTTCGGCTGTGGTGTGAGGCTGCCGTCGCCACAGGGCCTAGCCAGCGGTGGGAATAGTAGGGGGCGATGAGGCCTCCGTGGCAGCACAGCCGGCCACGGGAGGCAGGAGCATGCGGCACGACCGACGCTGCTTTGGGCGGCTGGAGCAAGAAGACCAGAGGTTGAAGAAGCACTATGGCCGTTGGATGGACATCGTACGGTCACTGGAGCTAGAATCGTTCATATTGACTAAGTTGACAAAGCCCTTCGTCCCCGTCAACTTAGTAGGCCCACAAGTCAGCCTCCCACCAAGGTGGGTTCCAACTAGCCGGGGGAGTATTCATTTTTTTTGCGTAATAAGGAGGCACTTCCGGTGGGTCCGAGCTGACAGCGGGGGGGACTTTTTTTCATGAAATAAGGTGGCCCGTCCGGTGGGTCCCAGCAGTCAGGGGGAAATGATTTTTTCCGCAAAATACCGGTGGCCCGTCCGGTGGGTCCCTGCTGTCAGGTGGAGGAATAATTATTTTCCGCGTGATAATGAGGCACTTCCTTGCGGCTGCCGTGGACCCAGCTGTTAGCCTCTCCACGTATAGTACTCTTCCGATGGAAGTCGGTCGTTGACCACATTGACCACGCTGCGCTGAGAGCACCACGGCGATGGACGACGGCGAGGCATAGGAAGGGGACGACGCGGAGCCGGGGAAGACACGGCAGTGGATGCCCACGCGGAGAGGAGTACAAGCGTTCACTGGTTCAGCTGCAGTGTGAGGCTGCCGTCGCCGCAGAATAACATGGGGTGTGGGTGAGTAGAGGGATGCCCTAGCCAGCGGTGGGAGTAGTAGGGGGCGCTGAGGCCTGCGCGGCAGCACAGCCGGCCACGGGAGGCGGGAGTAGGCGGTCCCGCCAGCACTGCTTTGGCGGCTGGAGCAAGAAGATTAGAGATTGAAGAAACACGACGGCCGTTGGATTGACATCCAACGGTTACGTCTGCTAGAATCGTTTGTTGACGTATATAATAACTAAAAAAATCTTGCATACGTGTCAACTAAACAGGCCCACAAGTCAGACCACTCCCTCTTTTTTTTAATAATTTATATATAGCTCATGGCAACTTCTTATGCAATTTATTGCAGTTGTTTTTTTTGGTTGGCCAGGGCCAACTTCGCATATTTCTGTGGGTTCCAAACTATTTTTAATACTGAAATGTCCAGCCAGATTTAAAGTACTTTGAAGATATATTTAAATTAGGTTAATGCCCAGTGAAATAGGAATCTGAAAATGTAATGAAATTCAGAAATTATAAAGTAATTGCCAATTTGTCATATGTTTTTATATTTACAACCCATTTCATATTACTTTCAAGATTTGCAGGCGTCTTGAAAGAGTTGCAGCCCATCAAGGCGTAGAAAAATAAGTAGGCCTGGATTGGGTATTCTTCAGAAAAAATAAACTGGGCTCATTTTCACAAAGAAAAAATAGCTGGGCTGGTCACATGGTGAACATAAAATATAAGCCTGGGCTAGACGGGCCACAACCCAGTTCAAACCCTGCTCCATCTCAACAATACCACACAAAAAAATACTGCTCGAGTAGCTACGTCCCAGGTGTCAGCCGATCTTGTGCTGTTCTCTTGTCCATTGACTATATACGCTCACAATGTCGTGAGTCCTAGATGTTAGTGAAACACTAGGAGGAAGCATTTTATTTTTCCATATGTTGACGTGGTGGGCCCCTACTGTCATCCTCTCCACGTACTTCTGCCGATTCCTGTTGTTTGTTGACCATGTTGACAACGCGAGAGGGCGGTGCCACGGCGAGCGCACCAAAGCGCGTGGAGGACGTCGGCGTTAACGATTTAGGAGACGGTGGGGCGGTGATGCATGCGCTGAGGCGCAGCCAGCTGTGGGAGGTGGAAGCAGGCGGCCCCGCCGGCGCTGGTTTGGTTTTGGCGGCTGGAGGAAGACATGACTGAAGAAACACGAAAGACTGTAAGAGCAGCAGGAGTACTTAACAACCTTAACTGAAACCAGCAGGGGCACTTAACAACCAAAGCTGAAAGCAGTATGAGTACTTATACGGGTTCAACCGTACAAAGCATGCCTCGAACAGTGCTACTTTGCCTACAGTTAACCAAGGGTGAGGCCGCCAAGCCCCAGGACAAGGCCCAGGTGCCACCCCGCGCATCCACAACCTTCTGAAAGCGGCTTCATCTCGCAACGTGGTCAATAAACAGGATATTCACTTTAGAGTCATGGAAAAGCATGAACATAATCTTCTATCCTATTCTCCAAGATGGACGGGCCTTTATTATTTGAGACCGCCCATGAATAAGTATCTTTTCACCTCCAAGGGGAATTGAGTAGGTCGACATAAACATCATGTTGTGACCAAACGCAAGTCTGACCCGACCATGGTCAGGCATCTGTATAGGAACAATAGAACTCGGCAGTTCCTGTTTCAAGAAGATCACAACTGTAAAACTGTGTATAAGCAATAGTTTATGAACAACATATATAACAGAAAATAGCTCGTACCATAAGTTTCTCGACACAGTTGGACCTGTTCAACGAGTGCAGCAGTGGCACACATATCCCACGTGGCCTTCCACCATTGAAACGCCCTACAAGGACCTCAAGACGATCAATAAAGTGTAGGAACTTGTGGATGTCGATCCAGTCAACTTCAGTGCCATTAGTAACAGCCGAGTTATTACAGACTAACAAACGAGCAGACTACTTAACTCTGAAAAACCTACACGTGCCACCAATTATAAGAAAATATTAGTTAGAAGTAGCATCTTCATGAGAGATTCGTTGCTACTTCTAAAGTTAAATTGTGATTAGTTAGACAGAATAGGTGGATTAAGAAGTAATCAAGGCAACAAGAAAGAACTAGATACAAAACTAACATGGATGAACAATTGGAACGACATCGGGGTGGAAGATCGCAGTGAAGATGAGACCAGGTTCTGCTCTTTCCATCAACATTCGTGCGCCAACTTTCAGTCCGTAACACTTCAGAAAGTTTATCCAAGTTCGGCCATAAAAAAAGCAGCGATCTTCTTGGTTCATGAACCCAACTCGGAACTTATATCCATGGCTTGTCTTCACTGTGACCATTAAACTAGTGTATTTAGTTATGGCAAGGCCGAGCATCTTGAGTACATGTGTTCTGGCAGAGCAAATAATACACTGCAGGAAAAATAATATGAGAACACAACATGTTCAAAAAAACCCCACCCTCCCGGATAGAAAAGAGGATTCTAGGAACATACTGTGCGTGTTTCAAAATGTTATGTGTTAGGATGAGAAGGAACAAGTGTGGCATCTCGCCGAGGGCGCAGAAACCTGTAGGGTAATCGCACTTTGGGCACTGTAAACGAAACACACTAGATTCAGTAGGAAGAAAAATGCATCAACGGCGGCGGCTGCCATCCTAGGATTACCTGCGACCAAGGGACTTGGGTTTATCGGGGATGGATGAAGAATTCGTACCTGGTTCTCCATGAGAAAACCCTATGCAATCGCCGAGAGGGGGTTTTCTCTGAACAAGCAGACGAGGGAGAAGGGGATTCAGGCCCAGTGAAATATTGTCGCTTCGTCCGTCCAGCTTATTGCTAAAGCTGGAAAGGGGGGTTGTGATTTGACGGCTCATTGGGCATTACTACGGCGCTACGACTGGGGTGTGTCTACCGTGAAGTTGTGAACTCTAATTTGTGCATATGGCACATGGACCCCGTTGTCGGTTGCCCCACATATCAGCGAAAGGAAGTAGAAAGACAGGAGTAACTAGTTACACATAAATATATTTTTTGACAGAGAGAAACTCCCTCTGTAAAGAAATATACAAATCTTTTATATCACAGGCTCACCTTGCCGAGAGATATACTCCCTCTGCAACGCACGGGCATTATGGGGGTTCAGCTTTTTTTATGGGGGTTCAACTGAGAATATAATACTCAGATAGGCTCACAGTTCTAGACTTTGGGCCGCAGGCCGACCCTGCATGTTTGGGGGCCCATGTGTTCTACCTCAGCGCTTTTCATATTGCAAGCGATCGGTACGGCGCTGGTTTTAGATGCTCTCGCAAGGCGAATACACAAAATTGAATAAAGCACGGCAGCTGTTGGAATGAAATCGAACAATAGTTCCTAACTAGCAATCAGAGTTGCAATTCTATCAACGATGTACCATGTGATAAATAATACTGTCGTACTACTTATACACATAGGACACTTGTTTCACCATGCCAGATTATTACATCAAAATCTCTCGGAGGATAGAACAGTTCGGCAGTTGTGTGCTGCTACTGAAGAATTTCAAAGTTGATTTGGACCAGCTCTCCTTGCCGAGAAAGTTCGATTTTGACATCATCCCCTACCGCAAGATATGATTTAGATTTGAACCTTGACCATCCTTTAGTATCAATCATCATGCGACCATCCTTTGTACTTACGGTATATTGAGCAGGTTCATTCACACCAAGGCTGCGCATGGTAAGAGAAACTTGGCCGTGGTCGCCCAGATTGTTGAACGACTCCCTCGTTGCTCTAGAAATTCTCTGTTTGCAAACAAGAAGACATACCCAAACAGTTAGAATAACACAGTGAATCATGTGAAACAACATGGAAAGAAAAAAGAACGAAGCACTTGGGCGGCCAATGCTTACCAAGAAGGTGGACATGTCGGTTTTTGTAAGGACTTTGGTATATGAAGTGCGAACTGCAGCGCAGTCTATTGCCGGTGCAACTGCACGGGCCAGAGCAGATGCAAGTGCAAGTGTTGGTGCACGTGCCGAAGCCGCTGTTGCTGTTGGAGATGGTGCTCCTTGTAGAACTGGTGCCGGTGTCGGAGCAGGTGCCGGTGTCAATGCCCGATCCTCCGGTAGATCAGACTGATCCGCTGACGCGATCGGTGCCCAATCCTCAGCTGGATCAGACTGAGCTGCTGCCGCCGTCAGTGCTAGAGCAACTGCCGGTGCTCGATCTGTGCGAGACAGCGGCGATCGTGTCTGGTCTGCTATGATCAGCTTTCTAACTTGACTAGGATCTGTGACCGTGATCCAGTCTTTTTCTTCATTTCTTTTAAACGCGAGAAGGACTAATTGTGGCATTTTTGTTAAACCAAACTGCAGTTCATCATAGGGATTCAGCTTGTACTCAGACAACAGACTGATCCAATTTTTTCCAGTAATATAAGTGATGGACGGTGCCTTCGTTACTGACACGACATAAGAAGTGAAACCTGCAAAAATAGCCATCGTAGAGCAAACCAAATGGTTTATTCTGTGATGAATGTCACATGGCAAAACCTGCATAGTAAAATTGCAGGAAAAGAAAGAAAACATGACATTAAATCAATAAGATTTAGACAGTAAATCAATAAGATTTACTTGATGTGACACGAGTGAATCTTACCAGGAAATCACTATGTTGAAGTACTAAACAGAAGATTGATCGTCCAACTACGCGTGGCATGTAGGGGCCCCGCCTACTCCCACAAGCAGGACAGTCCAAAGGTCGTGACAAATCGTATGGACCAAACATCCATGGGGCTGGAAATCCTGGTGGTGCGATAAACCCTGCAATGCATACAGATATTGGAGTGTAACCATAATTGATAGACCGTCCTCACAAAAAATATGATATGGATACTTCAAAATATACAGACTGAATTGAGTGGACAGACATTAACATAGACCATTCTCAGGACTGACCACACACACAGGGTTCACAAACAGAAATCAAGTACTGAACAATAGTACTTACTACAGACAAGCAAAGTTGCACTAACTGAACTCTGCAGACTATTTTTTTCCACCGACCTATGGGATGAACCCCACATAACTGACTAGGCCATGGACTTCGTGTGAGATGTCTACATGCACCATCACCATCTTGTCAACCTTGGAGAACCTAACAGAGTGGTCTTTCCACTCATAAACATGATGATGAAGACATGCCGCATCAGATTTGTTGGGAAGATTTACAACCACACCCTTCGTAATCTAAGGCACAGCCAGGAAATTGTTGTGGTCAAGTACAGCCTCGAGAACACGCCTGACAACAATGCTACAGGAAAACACTAGTTCAGGACACGTGGCGACAAGGACACAGCAGCTGGATAGTTTAGTAGTAGAACTCATCATCAGGTCTTCCAGTTCACACGGCATGACTTTGAGAACTTCATCTCCACCGCGGACCTGGTTCTAATTCAAACAGAAACCATATTTTATTACTACCTCCGTTCAGAAATATAAGATGATTTTCGATATTATACTCCATATATGACTACATATACGCACAAAAATGAGTGAACAAAGACACTAGAACATGTCTTCAAAGGCATGAGAGCAGAGGGATTACATGCAATATCCATAACACAAGTTACTGAGGCAAATATACCCTCTTAAAAGGTAGAATTGATGTTCATAAAGTACTCCCTCCGTCCCAAAATTCTTGTCTTAGATTTGTCTAGATACGGATGTATCAAGTCACATTTTAGTATTAGATACATCCATACCTAGACAAATCTAAGACAAGAAATTTGGGACAGAGGGAGTACTTGAAAGTAATCTATAAGAAATCAATGTCAACCTCTCGCATGTTTTGGTCAAAAGAGGAATTTAGAACCGTCATTTGGCACACAAAAATCACATGCAAGATCACCCAGAAAGTTGTACTACTAGTACTAGTACCGCGTGTTAGATGAAAAAACACGATCAAGATCGAGAAAAAGATCGTCAAGAAGAGATATTACCTGGACTTGCTTAATGAGGGATCCCGGAGAGGGGGGCTTGGACAGGGCGATGGCTTTGAGCTTGTCTGCGGTAGTCTCGGCGGGGTGCTTGCGCTTCTTCGTACCATGAGCCTCGACGGTTTTAGCCGGAGCCATAGACATCACTTCGGCCGCTGCTCCAGCGTCCATCAAGAAACTGTCAAATAGAAATAAAAGAAAAGAAACCATAATCACAAACCCAAAATAAGAAAAGAGAGGGAGTTATAGGATCAGTCTCGGGGTTGCAAGACTGGGCCTTGGCCAGAATCAACACCATTGATGCGCTCACCTTTCCTTCTTTGGGAGAGAAGAACAATGACAGAAGTAGGTCAGGGTTTTCTTGAAGAAATGAGGAACAATATGAGGCAGAAGCGAGGGTTGGGTAGAGAGGAAGCTGAGAGAGAAGAGTGAAATGATGGTTGCTTCGTCCGTCCAACTTACTGCTGGAAAGGAGGGGGTTTTGTGATTTGACGGATCATTGGGCATTACTGCGGCGCTTCGATCGGGGTGGTCTACTGTCACTCTACTACGGAGTAATTTAGTGCATGGCTGGTGGACCCTGATGCTGGCTGTCCCACACGTCGGCGAAAGTGAGTAATTTAGTGCATGGCTGGAGGAGGATCCGCATGGTAGAGCGTGTCCACTATTTTTCAGAAGAAGAAAAATGATTACAACAAGCGTTTCCACTCTTACGACGAGGAGTTCGAAATACGGCAGCCGCTTGAACATACACAGTGCTCCTACTACTAGGCATGTGCAGTGGTTCATACGTCAGTACTACACAATCTTGTTGCTAGTGTAGTAAGATATGACGATAACAAATGATGTTGTGCGCATGTCAACTACTCCTATATGTAACATAGTACCGCTTTTTCGACTATCCGGTCGAGAATAAACGGTGAGATCAATGTTAACAGAACTAGGTCCACAGCGCACGAAGAGTATGGTGCTACAATACTCCATGAAACATGAACCATATGAAGCACGAATAGTGTTAGGCAGGGTGTATGAAGGGTGCACGGGATGGGAGCAAAAGTTCCCTTCTCGACCCACTTTTGGGTGTTTGGCAGAGTGCATGAAGGGTGCATGAGTCCACACTAGTAGGTTGACAAAATTACATGAAGAGGAAACAACTATATTGAGATGAGAATGCAACCAAACACACCCACATGCTTTGTACTACAGTGATTGATATGCATCGTCTGAGTTTGATCCAACGGTCATGTTGTGCCGAGACATGGGCATGCCCATGCAGAGGGCACCTAAACACCACCGAAGTCCCTCTGCTTCACGAGGCGCATGGCGTTGGTGATGTAGGGTGCAACCACCCGCAGAGCCCACTCCCGGTCGACGGGAGCCAGCTTGTCAAAGACAGCGTCCAATGGAACGAATGGATTCCGGTGACGGAGCCCTGAAAGGATTCGCCTGGCAACGGCGACGGCAGCCCACAACCCCTCCTTGTCCAGCTCAGCCCCCACCATCGCGCAGAGACGGCTCAGCTCCTCGGGGATATAGGTGAAGAAGGAGACCAGGTCAGGAAGCCGCAGCTCGTTGAAATCGACCGGGTGGTCGAACGGGTTTAGCCCGACGGCCGGCATCGTCGTGCTGGCAAGACGGTAGGCATCACGCAGCCGCAACACGTGCGTGGCAACTTGGTTCACCAAGTGGCTAAGGCGATCCTGGACCTCGTCACGATCGGCCCGCTCGCTCTCCAGCCGGCTCCCCTGACGGCCTATCGTATCTCTCGCTTTCTGCAGCAATGCCGCCGACGCGTCGAGCATCTTTGTGGTGGACGCCTGCCGCTTTTGAAGCTCCGTGAACCCCCGCACATAACGGAGGAGCATGGCACTCCTCTCCTCCTTGAGCTCATGGAGCTCCACGTCCTTGGCCCTGAGCACCGCATCCTTGGCATGGAGCTCCTGTGTCAGGAGCCTCACCTCAGACTCCGTGATCTGCTGCGCCGCCATGGCACCAGGTAGAAGCAATGGGGAGAGGAAGCAAAGGGGACGAAACGGCTGAAAGGCAATGCAATCTACGGGATGGCGGAGGGAGCGGGGAATCTTTTGGTTTTCACCACGGTAAAACACCAGTCGACGACTTCTCACATCAGGGAGCAGTGGGTACAGGCGGAGTCATCGTGACTAATTGCTGCCGCGCCTGCTCCTGTCAATAAAAAAATTTAAAATCCTGTCGCGCCTGCTCCCGTCAATCAAAAAATTAAAAATCCTGCCGCACCCAAACACCAGAGCAATGCCGCGGTGGATATTTAAATTTACCTGCCGGCAAGTAGATAAAAAAGGGGTGAAAAACAAATGTGGTGGCGGCCTAGTTAATCGGTTGAAGTAGCCCAACTAGCTAGCCACCGTGCTTCACTGATGTACTCGGCGAGAAAGGTGGTCTTTCGTGATTTGATGACTCATTTACTTGCTTCGGCACTACGACTGAGGAGGACCCAGAAAACGTGTGGTAGGGCGTCCCATGCCAGGAAGAATATATGCGTGCACCACCCGGGAGGACCCCGAAACCGCGTGGTAGGGTGCGCCACGTCTCGGCACGGAGGAAAAATGTGCCTGTAAAAATATACTGTATCAAACGTGGTACCTATGGTTCGACCTTGGGACCCAGCCAGTCGGTTGAAAACACCCCACTAGCCACGTAGCTTCATCATGCAAACGTGGCACGGAGGATAGATGTGGTTAGCTCCGTCTCGACCAGCCACAACGTCTCCTGTTCTAGGCGATTCTTCTATTTTCCAAGTTTTTTTAGTTGTAATAACACCACGGCAAGCTAGCGCCGCTCTTCGTGTGTGCCCGTGCAAAGGTTAGACGATGGAGAGAAGAGAGATTGAGATCGCAGACCTGGGACCCACCGGTAAGGGAGATAATAGTCATGCACGTGTTGACGAGGCACTCCCCTCTACTCTACTCAATGCATGTACTGTATAAAATCAAGTTATGGGACAAAGCCAACAACCGTTCATTTTTTCAGGCTATCGACTTACGCTTTGTAGTCCAGGTTGCCAGTTCGAATCTTGTCTTTCAGATTTGTTAGTTTTAGGTCCAAATTTGATTAATGACAAGTGGGACCCCCGTGTGTTGTTCCGATATTTCAGTGTAGGATGGTTTTTTTGAACAAACACTTTGCGCGGTTAGACAGTTACACGTTTTTTGCAAGTTTACGAACAAAAATGACAGCGGCATAGAATATCACATCCACCCCGCACCTTAGATACTATGGTGATACGAGTTTTTACACCGTTGGAAGTGAGATCCAATGGCTTGGGAGTAGTCTTTGTAATTATGCACAATTTCCAAACTCTCCAAAGGTTTTTTTGCAAATAAAACATTCATGCCTTGTGTGTGCCGCTGCATCTTCGATCCAACGGCTCCCCGGTGCTCATATTAGGTGCTCCCCGTAGCTTAATTACCCGCTACGGTGATTGGAGTAGTTGTGGGCCGAATGCTACGAAAATATAATATAAACCGACCGGAATAAATGCCTACACAAATTAATCCAAGGTTGGAGTGCCCCTCGCAATGTAAATAGCTCTGGCTTTGCGAGGGATGGAGAGGTAGTAGCTTCAACGCGTGGAAGATACGGTGCGAGAAAGTGAGGTCAATCGAGAAACATATAGATAGAGAGACAAAGTGAGTGTGGTCCGACATTCATTGAACAAATATATATGCTCTGGAGAGATATTGTCCAATTGAGCTTTTTGGCAAGGGTGAGGGCTGTAAAATAGAGCTTGAGAGATGATCCAGTCACAGACGTGTAGATATATTTTGTGCGTGTGAGGAAGCAACGTCAACCGATCACATAGGGTCGCCGTGCGATCGAAAGAGTGAGACGGGTTGGAGAGAGTGACCTAGATAGACGATGTGCGTGAGAGAGTATACAATGTGAATAGGTCGAATTGGGCTCAAACATGGTGATATATCGTTTTTGTCCGAGAAAGAGCGAGGTCAATCGAGACATACGGAGAGAGAGAGAGAGAGAGATAGAGAGAGAGAGATTGAGTGAGCGTGGCCCACCATGAGGTCGAAAGAGTGGTGGCGGCTTGTATGGACTGACCTAGATAGACAATCTGTGTGAGAGAGTATAGAATGTGTCCGAGGCCCGAACAGGGAGATATATCATTTGTGTGTGAAAGAAAACGAGGTTAAACGAGACTCAGATAAAGAGAGCGAGATTGAGCAAGTGTGGCCCGCCGTGCGGAAGAAAGAGTGAGACAGTCTCGAGGGAGTGACCTAGATATACAACGTGCGTGCGTGCGCATGCACAGAGGTTGGGGGGCTAGATAGGCAATGCATGTATTTAGCGTGAGAGGGTGAGAGGGAGAGGGGAAGAGAGAGAGAGAGCTTGGCATGGGGTGCAATGGCGGGTGTGTGAGGTAAATACATTTGGTAACAGAGCGGAAAAGGGGGTTGTGTAGTTGAGAGACTTAGAGATCGAAACATGGAGAGAAAGAATGAACGTGTGTTGGAAACCGATAGCTTCCTAAGGTGGTTAGGAGAGGAAGATTGACCGATATAGGAAGTATGTAGCGTTTGTG
>NC_041388.1:67901084-67948484 GCF_002162155.2 Triticum dicoccoides
GGGGGGGGGGGCTAAAAACAACATTTGAATGTACATAGTACGAGACTTAATATCGATGTTTCAATTCGGTGTACATTGTAAGATTTGAACCAAGGACCAGGCATACGGGTAATTATTTCGAATTCGTGCCATACTAAGTTTCGAAAAGTTAACATTGACTCAGTTTGTTGTGCTATTTGTAGGTCATATATTTGAATCCATCCAAAAGTTTTCTCACTACCATGGTGTTCATCATATACATATGAATTTCTATTAAAAAAGTAGCGTGGATACAGTGAAATGCGAAATCCATGTTAGAATTGGAGATCGCTACGTGACACACACTCTAATTCAAATAACTAATTATGTGACACACACTCTAATCCACGTTAGCGTGGGTACCGTTTCGATTTTTTTTCAAATAACTCCTCATTAATTAATTTATAGTACTCCCTCTGTTCACTTTTATAAGACCTTGAAGACATTTCAGACAATGTGCAAAACAGTTCATTTTAAGTTGTCTGAAACGACTTACAAAAGTGAACGGATGGAGTATCTCGTTTCGAATGACTAATTATTGCAAGGAAAACACGGGCATGTTACTACATACAGATTCGTTTGCAAATGAAACAAGATTCGTTTGCATTCTCAAATGTAGGCGCACTAGGCAACCCAGGGTCGTGTCGGGGTGGACGCTACTTCGGTGCCTTAAAGGCAACTGCCTTTGGGTCACTGACATGTGGGCCAGGCACCTGTTGGGCCCATATGTCATGGACACAAAGGCAGGTGCCTTAAGGCACCGAAGCATAGTCCTGTCGGGGTGGCCGTGTGTGTCGGACAGACGCGTAGCACCCAGCCACCCACCCCTTCCCCCCCTCAAAAAAGGACGACGACAATATAAGTTCGCGCTTCCACGTTTCGGATTGAAATATCTGGCGACCCCAATTCCAGCCCTGCAAAATCTCTCTTCTCCACCGTCCCCTTCCGTGCCTAGATTGCTCAAATCCCTAATTCACTGCCAACCCTCGAATCGCCCCTCGTCTTGTCTCTTTCCCCACCGTCCCCCACCTCTCTGCCGGACGACGACGACGAAGACGACGGTCACGCTTCACCACCGCACCGGAGCTACCTCATCTACACCCTCGTCCACCACACCGGGTGGTCCACCGACAATGTCGGCCGCCACAACCGACGTGCCTCGCAGACACTGAGTTCCACCGCATCAGGTGCGCTTCACCGACGCTGTCTCCCAGCTCACCGGGGCTACTTCACCGAGCACATCGTCGCACCTCCGCCCCTCGAGGCCGTTGGGGCTTCACCAACGGTCTCGTCCACCGCATTGTAGCGCTCCGCTCCCACTCAAGATCTGCATCCGTGTGCGGCCCGCCAATGCCAGCGCATCACCCTCAACGGCTCTGAAGTGACCGGCACTCTAGCTAGGCGAGCATGCCCAAACGCCGGCCCGAACTAGGTATCCACACATCACTCCCTTGTGCACTGTTCTGACGATGTTTGGATATTGTTTCACTGCTCTCTTAGCTTACACGCCTATGCAACTCTAACCTTAACTCTTATTTCTTCTGGAGATATCATCTGAAATAAGCAAATCCATATTTTAGCAAAGCATGACGGCGCTATGGGATCTGGTACACATCCTGCACACCCGTATAACCTTGTAAGTATCTGTCCTCCGATACAACATCAAGGTCGATTCCTTTTAATTGATCAACCATTCGCCGTGTCAAAAATGCAGAGGGGGATGCAAGGAGCACAAGGCATGCACATCCAAGCAAGTGGTAACATGGACTTGTACATGGAACATCCCAAGCGCAAGTAGAGCTGTAGTGAGCCTGTGCAACGAGCTAGCGTAAGTCCCTGCATTTCATTTAATTCGTACTGGCATTCGTGTATGATTTGTGTCCAGTGGCTGATCCATGAATTCAAGTTACCAGGGGCGAACATTTAACTTAAAAAATACGAAGGCACTTGCACTCCGGAAATCAACATAACTTGAGAAATGTGAAGCTACATGCACTTTGAAAACCAGCTAATGATCCAAAATAGTTCAGATTATAAACACTAAATGGTGCTAGCACCAAAAAACACAAAATGCAACATGGTGTACAAGGACTACAAACATGGTCTGTACCTGCTTGAATTATTCGTTCTCTGACTGAAAATATCGAAGTGTAATTGCATGTATAACCAGTGCGCAAACTGCATATCAATATATCTGTCCTGCACAAGTATGCCAATAGTTTCAAACAACAGATTAGAAAAGTATTTATGTTATGTTGTCATGATACGAGGACTTTCTGGTAGATGGCCTCGACGTTTCCTCAAGCTATGAAAATGCACTATAATTTGCTTGTCATCAATGCCTGCAAATCCCTGTCTCTCTCAACATAGTAGATCATCATTAGACACTAAATCCTTCAATGAGCTTGCAAAATGCTTGCATTAGATCCCTCATTAGACACTATATGTTCATCACCAGGAGCATGTAAAATGTTTGCATCAAATCCTTCATTAGCAGTCTATTCATTAGACACTTCAGGCTCAAGAACAACATGAGCTTGTATGTTTGCACCGGAAACTTGATTAGATACATCAGATTCAGTTAGTTCAGTATTGATTGGGGGAGCTATAAAATAAGTAGAAATTGGTTTCATTTTCTCATAGATTCCCTACATACAAGCAGTTTTACAACACCGTCAGGTTTAACTATTGGCCAGAAATTGAAGAGTTGAATTAGATATAATCAGGGATGTGATGTACCTGCTCGTTGCGCATACTACTCTTGCAAGCTGCAACTGTCCGTTTGCGCAAGCTTGATGCCATGCCCGTGCTGCCGCCACTGCCTCCCACGCAGGCTACACCCATGGTTAGATCTTCATCTTCTTGTCCTTCCATTCGCTTGAAGCTCGGCGACCGCCCTTCAACGAGGGCGCGAGGAAGTGCTGTGTCGGTCTGTCCAGTGGCGGCTAGGTCAGGAGCGAACCAGACTGGAGGCTGGAGCGAACGAATTGGGATTTTTCCTGCTGTTGATCGATATGGGAGGTGCTCGTTTGGGCCGCGAGCCTGCTATAGGGCCTGCCTTGCACTTATCTTATTGGCCCATCCAAATTGAAACATTTTTCTTCATTTTTTACATTGCCTGCTCGTGCGTTGGGACGAACAAAACTAGCGTGGGCCAACCTGGACGACGCAAACTAGGTGCACACTTTCCAGCCACCTGAGGCGGCCGCCCATACCAGCCCCTATGGTGGCGTCGCCCCTTTTTGCGTGTATGATTGGATAGTGAAAAATATTCCAGTGGCGCTTTTGATTTACCCACAGAATGGTTGAATTGCTTGTTTCTATGAACTGAGTTCGCCAATAATGTGAAGGATGCCAGTCTTTTCAACCTATTGTAGATTGCTTAGATCTCTATATGCCAAAAGTAATCGCATGAAATATACAGTAAAAGCCAGTGTGATGTGTTTGACTACAATTAGTCTGACTACACGTCCTCATATAACATATCAAGGACGCACCATCTTACCAGATTAACCATTCGACTTAACCATGCAGTGTGGGAAGAAAGAAGTATTGGGACTATGTATCCAAGCAATCAATGCCATGGACTCCTTTATACAACCTTGTAAGCGAAAAAGAAGTTGCAGTGTGCCTGTACAAAGAACTAGCGTAAGTTCAGTTACCTGCTTCACGGAATTTTAGTTAGCCACTTATTGCAAAATTGTTCAATTACGTTGCTTGGCTTAATTTAGTTTGCTACTGATTACATAATGGCACAACCTGTTAATCATATTATAGACTGCGCCTATCTATGTGTTTGATACTTACTGTTAAGAATTACCTGTTTGCCTTAACTTAAATATCTACTTGTTTGTTTAACTGCTTTACTGCTGCAACAGCGGGTTACAATGATGTTAATAACTACTTTTCAGCATCCAATTGAAACTCTTTGATTCCTTGTTTGTTTAACTGGTTTGCTGTTATAACTCCCAGTTGAGATGTTTTGCTAACTTCAACTTTTCTGAATCCAATCGGAACTTTAATGATAAAACAGGTTAGCCCAAGATCAAAGAGCGAGGTCCCCATGGATGTTGCATCATCCCACAGCAGTGGCACCGGCCCAATTGTGCATTACGAATTGCCAACTGCTGATGCTCTAGAGGCTAAACTAGTGGTAGAAAGAGATTCCGCTTCTGCACTTAGAGATGAAGTTGACATGTTGAGGAAGCAAACAGCACAATCACAAGCAGTACTCCAGACAACCATTAAATATTTGGTGGATTTCAAAACGAAGCAAGCTGAGACTGACCAGATTGTTAAGGTCCTGAAGGAAAAAAGGAAATTAAATTCCTACTTGGTAAATCATAGGTGAAATGTTCTTTCCATAGTTGAATAACCTTTGTGTTGTCTGTTCATGTAATCAATCAAACCATTTGTTTTAGAGATCATGTAATAATTGTTCTTTTTGTTTTTTTGTTTGTAATTTTATTTGAGCACAAGTCTATATTAATTGATAAGACTCGGAGGCATTTCATTTGGATTGTTGTGCCAGACCTACAAATATGCCAATCGGGCTGAATGTGCATTCAGCAATAGTAGTATAGATGGACCATAAGTGGCACGCATCGGAAAGGGCCAAGATGCTGGCTAAAAGAGGATGTTGTTGTAGCCAAAAAAAGTACAGCGGCCTGGCTTATGTATGTTAGTTGATATTATTGATCCATATACTCTATAAGTGTTTATATGTCTGTTAGTTCCATACATTCTTGGTTGATTAACTCGGTATTTGAATCTTGATACATCGCTTGTGTACATATCTAAATGGGAGTACACATTATGCTGCGTGTGACTTTTGAGTTGGACATGAAGTGTTCCAAATATTCGAATTCACCTTAAACTGGATTCTAGTTTCTGAAATTGAGTATCGGCATTTGTAAACCATATTCATATATGACAATGGAATACATCTTTGTCGTCCTTTTGAAGATATATAAAAACACATAGAATGATTTATAAAGATTCATATAGGAATACAAAATGGATTTGAATTTAGTTGCCAGGGTAAACGTGGATGCTTATTGTCCCAAAATTCGAAAGAAACAGCAAAATGTCCACTCCCACATCAGCTGCCCGAAGCCAAGTGTTTGGAAGATGGAAATTATTGTCTACCCATTACACGGACAATCCATCGGCCCGATTTCCACTGCTCTAAATAGGGGTAGGTTAGTAACTTCAATTAGACGTGACACGACCGCCTCTGAGCCCATTCCGACACGGTGGGCGTCAAACATGGGCGGCAAAACTCATTTGATTCAAGCTTGTCCGAAAGACCTCTGTTTCTCCCTCCATTCCCCATTCATACACGGTGGGCGGCAAAACACCCTCTCCTCGTCCGAAATAGATGTAGGCTAATATTTTAAATAGGGGCAGATGTGTAACTTCCATCAGACGTGACACAACCGCCCTACATGTCAGCCCTGTTCATACACCGTGGGCGCCAACCGTGGGCAGCAAAACACCCTCTCCTCGCCCGAAATAGTTACCGACAAATATTTGCGAGATGCGAGATTACCGTCCTATCCCCAACCGACGAGACGTCCAAATTTGAAACGGGGAATAAGTTTGTAACTTTCCCATATTTCAGACAGGCGTGTCCCAAAAACATGGTTCCCCGTACCTCTCCCTCCATTTTCCCATTCATACACCGTCCGCGCTAGAACACCCCATTCCCACACCAGCCTCTGTCCGCCACCCCATCCATCGCCGCCGTCCTCCACCACATCCATCGCCACCGTCCTCCACCATGCCGGAGCGCCTACCAAGACCGCGTCGTCCACTGCTAGAGATGGACGTTTCTCATCCACGGCGACGGACCAATAGCCTTGCATCGCGTCCTCTCGCTTCATCAGCGCCGTCGTCCTCTTTGCCGGGGCCGCTCACACGACCTTCTCTTCCACCGCAATGGGACATACCCCCCGATGCACCCGTCTACCGTCGCAGATCTGCTTCAACGCCACCGACAGTCATCGCACCCCCGATGCCTACACGGGGCCGCAAGAGAGGTGGTACTTCATATCTCCTCAACTTTTTGATCTCAACCAGAAAATAGATCTTAACTTGGTTACTCTACTTTCTTTTCAGCTCTTAGAATTTAGTTCTTAGTTCGAAGCAAACAATGGATGCTGAATATCATTTCTCCGGTTTGCAGCTTCAAATCTGCCATGGCATAGCCATAATACGGTTTAATTGATCATGCTTAGGGTTTAATTGATCATGTTGGTTCCGTGGTGGTTTCTTTAATAGAAATCAGAGGGGAAACCCTCTTTTGCTAAAAATTATATGCTTAAAGTTTCTCCCTTTTATGATCACTATACGATCAGAATACATGCTTCGTGTCATAATAACACTGCTCCACCCATCAAGCTAAACAATCTTAGTTGTTCAAATACGAATATGATATTATTAAAACAGAGTTGTTTAATTGGTCAGCTAAATGTTCCTAAATTAGTTTCGAAAATGCATGTTCGTCGCTCGGGTGTGTATCTCTGTGTGTGGTCTGGTCAGCACAGTTGGGGAGGTGAACTTTGCATATGCAGGGGTTTATAGGGAGACACTCTCCGAGTTGAAACCGCAATGCATTCCATAGATAATCTGACTACTTATATGTTTTCATGAATCTCAGATTCTGAACAGCATCATAATGATTATGAGCTTGCGCGCATGAAAATAATAAAGCAGAACAATGCCATGGCTGTCAAACTTGGCATTAAGGGACTGAAATCAAGTCTGGATACAATGCAATGCAAACACTCTCCACATAAAGATTCATGCTCAGAATATGATCCTAATAGTGATTCTGAGCTAGAGGGAGACCTAAGTCAATGTAGCTCCCTAGTGGAGGAGTCAGAGGAAGATGCCCTATCTTATTCACCCATCAAGGTACTTGCTCTAACTTTCCAAGGTTACATTGCTCGCACATATCTTGCAACTGATGCTTTGCATTGCTTCTACTTTGTTGAACTGCCATTAGCTTAGTTTACACATCGTGTATGTGAATACGCCCTTCCTATCCATTTTTAGTACATATTCCATCTGTCATCATACCATATTTATCCATTCAAATGTTGTTCTTGTGTATCAGACGTTCAAAAGGAAGAGGGCAATTGTTGATCATGGAGGAGCACGAGCAAAGTATTTGGAAAAGGTAGTGGCACCTGATAAATCAAATAGCCCATTAGGTGTAGTTGCAATATCACCTGACCCACAAAATACCCCAACTCTAGCAGACTCTAGCCCTACTACACTGGTAATTTTTTATGCCCCAACTCAGCAGACCCCAACTGCAGCAAACAGTATGATTATGCCAGTTAACATAGCACCAGCTGTACGACGCAAAACCCCCATTCCAGCAAAGAGTACACCAAATCCAGTTGCCAAATCCCTTTTTGAACCAGAGAGAGCCCCAATTGCAGCAAATAGGACCCATGTTCCATTTCTTCCCAGTTTAGAAGACGAAGCTTATGTTGTTGTCAGGAACTTTTTGCGCATCTTTCCTTCATGGAAAGATTATACCGCAGACACAGAACTATTTCCAATCTTCCTTCGCAACTTACGTGTAAGTAATGTACTAATGTTGTTCATGGTCATTACTGCATATGTTTCTGCTGACAGAAGACACAAGATTTCATTCTTTTAAATAGGCGAGGTGCAAACTAGATTGTGATGACGAGCAAGGGTTGGTTGCGCTTTTCAAGCACTCATTAATGAAGTATCGTTCCTACCTGAGGCAAGCGCACTTCGATGGCAAGCCTCTGAACAAAATTTCTGTAAAGTCTCCGGTGCTACATTTATCCGACGGTGACTGGAATAATCTTGTTACACATTGGTCTCGGCTGCAGCGTAAGGTACTGTCTATGATATCACATCACAATTTGAACTACATTTCTGCATTTGCCTTAATGTCTCACTTGTACAAAAACTGTTAGCAGAAGAACATTCATTCTCAAGGGACCACAGAATCTCGCAACTATACTGCACACTGCATTGCTCTTGTGAGTACCTCTTGCCCTGTATAACCATACTTACTTTCATAGCTATTTGATTATGTAGCATCACTGCACATGTTAGCCTCGTAATCGTCCATTTGGTGGACATTATAAGATCTGTATGGACTCTTACATAAATTTAGAATCAACCCAATGCTTTTGAAGAGGTTTAGCTCTGCAGTCCTCTTGTAAGGACTGAACGTGGTCTATCACTGTACTTACATTAACAGCTACTCCCTCCGTCCCATAATATAAGAACGTTTTGTACAATACACCAGTGTTCAAAACACTCTTGTATTATGGGAAGAGGGATTGGTTCATTTTGTAGCATTCTGCATCTTACCTCCCTCACCCACCATTTACTAAAAAAGATCAGATCTATATTTAATCTTACCAACAAGTAGAATGCACAGACAATGCCAGTGCAGAAGTGTAGCCCATTGCTCTTGTCAGTACATTTTGTCTTGTAACGCTTGTACTTCCAGGGATTGGTAGTTGATTATGTAGCATCAATCTGCATCTTATCTTCATTATCCTCTATCCCTTCCAGTATTATCATATCTATAATTACTCTCTACAGAATGTAGAGTACACGCAATGCTTATGAAGAAGATTTTGTGTTGAAATTCTTGAGTTATCCTTCCCTTGCCATGGAGAAGGGCATTATAAAGCCGGTGTTAACTGTTAATGTAAGTCAGTCCTTCTAAAGCCTTTATGCTCAACTGCTGTTTAATTTTCTCATACTCCCTATCGTTTACTGCTGTTTCTACCATAATGCATGTTCGTAAGAACCGTAAGTTCTAAGTTTTAATTGTAAAACCAAATTCCTTATTCATACCATGCACATTACTTAATTCTCCCTATATGTATGCTTGTTTTTGTGGATCTATAATCCAGTGTGTGGTGAAGCAGCCCACGTTTGCACCTTGTCATCTCCTGTTTTATCTTACTGATGTGGCTGATGATATGAACAACATGCCATGCACATTATCCAAAATAGATACAATGATTTTCTTTGCCCTTCATCTATGCTTGTTATGTTGACATGGTAATCCAGTAGTGTGGTGAAGCTCCCCGCATTATGAACAATGCCAAATTATGCTATTGATATTTTGGACATACTCTTTATTTTCTAATTTGAAATTGGATAGAATTGACAGAACAGTTATCATTTTGTTTATACACGTGCAAAACCTATCATCTCTCTGCTTTGTTTCAGGGTGATATGCCTGATGGCATGCACAAGTTTGCTAAAGGCTGTGAGACAAACCTAACATATATTGCAGCAAAGAAGGCAAAACATCTTGAAGATAGCGAGACAACCCCAAAGTCTTGTCTTGATGCAGTGTTCAAGTTACTTGAGACTAACAGTCAGACAAGCTCACAGAATTCGTTGTCTGAATCAGTTCGACTTCTTCAGTCCCAAGTTCTAGCAGAAAGGCATTCTGCAACTCAACTTCGACTTGAAGTCCTATCTCTAAGAAAGATTGCGGAGAACATCAATGAGAACCTCATCGCTAAACAGCTACACCTGGAAGCTATGACCGACATGCTAGGACGGTCTCACAGCCTTGTTCAGCAGCCTGCGCAGCAGTTCCCCCGCAAGGCTAACCTTTCTTGAACTATCTTGGAAGTGGTCTCAGTTCAGTATTATTTTGTTATGCTGCAATGGTGCCCAGTTTTTGTAATCTGCTTCTTCATTGCGCTTTATGATCACTGGTGGCGAACTTTGATGCCCAGTGGATGTAATATACCTTAAATCCTTTATTGTGTAGTATAGGTTTATTCTTAGTTACTATGCCATAATTTCCTTATTGTATAGAGTAGGTTTGTTCTTAATTCCTACTAGTTACGCAGCAGCACGAAATGAACCCCGGCCCATGATTGTGCAAATCAAATCACGGGCTTTTAACAGGCCAAAATTGTGTGGGTCCTTGTTTGGCCCAATCAGATATTGGCTGCGAGCAGGCCGGATGCAAACCAGGCCGTAGTTAGGCCCAACTATATGACAGGCTTTTAACAAGCCGAAATTAATATACGGCTGAAAGTGCAACTATCCCTAGGTGGTTTTGGTAATTCATAACAACATATAGCTCATTGAGCTAATGCTATTCCAAGATGACTATTTCAGGAAAGCTCAATGATTGGCATGGCATGGATGTGAAAGTGGAACCCTCAAAATGCTAAGGACAAAGGATTGGCTCAAGCTCAAAAGCTCAAGATTCTTCATTTTATATTTTAGTGATCCAAGATCACATTGAGTCTTTAGGAAAAGCTAATACTATCAAGGAGGGATGAGGTGTTGCTTAATGAGCCTCTTGCTTCATGTGCTTAGTGATATGCTCCAAAACCCTCAACTACTTTCCCATATCCACATATGACCTAAACCCTAAGCCAAACTCGGTCCTACCGATTCTTTCTATCTGGCGCCACCGAGTTTCACTTGTCATAAGCCACTGCCAAACCCTAGCAATTTGGTTCTACCGATACGGATCTCGGTCTCACCGAGATGGGATTGCAAACTCTCTGTTTCCCTTTCGTAACTTTTCGGTCTCACCAAAAAAGCGAATCAGTCCCACCGAGATTGCAATGTAAACTCTTTGTTTCCCTTTTGTAACTTTTCGGTCTCACCGAAAGAGCAAATCGGTCCCACCGAGTTTGCCTGACCAACTCTCTGGTTAGCTTATTACCAAACTCGGTCTCACCGAGTTTATGTAATCGGTCTCACCGAGATTACGTTATGCCCAAACCCTAACCATATCGGTCCTACCGAGTTGCATGGCAGTCCCACCGAAAATCTCTACGGTCACTAGGTTTACCTTTTCGGTCCGACCGAGTTTGTTGATTCGGTCCCACCGAGATTGGAAAACTGTGTGTAACGGTTGGATTTTGTGTGGAGGCTATATATACCCCTCCACCTCCTCTTCATTCATGGAGAGAGCCATCAGAACACATACACAATTCCAACTCATATGTTCTGAGAGAGAACCACCTACTCATGTGTTGAGACCAAGATATTCCATTCCTACCATATGAATCTTGATCTCTAGCCTTCCCCAAGTTGCTTTCCACTCAAATCTTCTTTCCACAAAATCCAAATCCTATGAGAGAGATTTGAGTGTTGGGGAGACTATCATTTGAAGCACAAGAGCAAGGAGTTCATCATCAACACACCATTTGTTACTTCTTGGAGAGTGGTGTCTCCTAGATTGGCTAGGTGTTACTTGGGAGCCTCCAACAAGATTGTGGAGTTGAACTAAGGATTTTGTAAGTGCAAGGAGATCGCCTACTTCGTGAAGATCTACCGCTAGTGAGGCAAGTCCTTCGTGGGCGATGGCCATGGTGGGATAGACAAGGTTGCTTCTTCGTGGACCCTTCGTGGGTGGTTGCTTCTTCGTGGACCCTTCGTGGGAGGAGCCCTCCGTGGACTCGCGCAACCATTACCCTTCGTGGGTGGAGCCCTCCGTGGACTCGCACAACCGTTACCCTTTGTGGGTTGAAGTCTCCATCAACGTGGATGTAGGATAGCACCACCTATCCGAACCATGAGAAAAACATCCGTGTCTCCAATTGCGTTTGAATTCTCCAAACCCTTCCCTTTACATTCTTGCAAGTTGCATGCTTTACTTTCCGCTGCCAATATACTCTTTGCATGCTTGCTTGAATTGTGTGATGATTGCTTGACTTGTCCTACAATAGCTAAAATCTGCCAAGAACTAAAATTGGGAAAAGGTTAAGTTTTTATTTGGTCAAGTAGTCTAATCACCCCCCCCCCCTCTAGACATACTTTCGATCCTACAAGTGGTATCAGAGCTTTGGTCTCCATTTGCTTTGATCTCCATAGCTTTTGGTGGTCATAGCCTTGGTTTCACAACCTAGGAGAGTATGGCGTCTAGCGAGGGAAATTATCACCGTAGAGGTCCTTACTTTGATGGAACTAATTTTGCTAGTTGGAAGCATAAAATGAAAATGCATATTCTTAGACATAACCCCGCCGTTTGGGCTATTGTGTGTGTTGGTTTGCAAGGTGACTTCTTTGATGGGAAAGAACCAAACCGTGAAGCTACCGCGGATGATTTGAAGATGTTGCAATACAATGCTCAAGCTTGTGATATTCTCTTCAACGGATTGTGCCCCGAAGAATTCAACAAAATCAGCCGTCTTGAGAATGCAAAGGAAATTTGGGACACTTTGATTGATATGCACGAAGGTACCGACTCCGTCAAGGAATCCAACTTGGATGTGCTTCAAAGTCAACTTGACAAGTTCAAAATGAAGGATGGTGAAGGTGTTGCTGAAATGTACTCTAGGCTTGCTCTCATCACAAATGAGATTGCCGGCTTAGGAAGTGAAGAGATGACCGATAGATTCATCATCAAGAAGATTCTAAGAGCCTTGGATGGAAAATATGATACCATGTGCACATTGATCCAAATGATGCCCAATTACAAAGATCTCAAGCCAATCGAGGTGATTGGAAGAATTGTTGCTCATGAGATGTCACTTAAGGATAAAGAGGAACTTCACAACAAATCAAGTGGTGCCTACAAAGCCTCATGTGAAGCCCCTACATCATCAAGGGAGAAACAAAACTTCAATGAAGAATTGAGCTTAATGGTGAAGAACTTCAACAAGCTCTACAAGAGTAGAAGCAAAGATAGAAGCTTCAAGTCAAGGTCCTACAATTAGAAAAGATCTTCTAGTCGAGAGCGAAACTGCTACAGTTGTGGAAGACCCGGACACTATTCCAATGAGTGTACGACTCCCTACAAGAGAAGAGAAGATTCTCCAAAAAGAAGAAGCAAAGAATCACCACCAAGAGAGAGAAGGAGTAGAGATGATCGTTATGAACGAAGATACTCATGGAAAAGCAAGGATACGGAAAGGAAGGAAAAATCATCAAGGAGCTACACAAAACGAAGACATCAAGCTCATGTTGGTGAATGGGTATCCGGCTCCGACTCCGACAGCCACTCCGAGAGAAGTTATCACTCCGACTCCGAAGATACTCAAGATGAAGGTGTTGCCGGTCTAGCACTTGTGTCAACCAACTCCTACGACATATTTGACTCACCAAATGAAGGAATTGGAAGATGCTTCATGGCCAAAGGTCCTAAGGTAACACACCCCGAGTATGTTGATTTCAATAGTGATGAAGATGACTTGTTAGGTGATGATTTGCTTGTTGACAACTCTAGTGATGAATACTATGATGAAACGTCAATTAATCATGCTAATCAAGATAAAACGAATGACAATGATAAGGAGAAGATTGAGGCTCTAACTAAAGAACTAAACACTCTTAAGTTAGCTCATGAAACTATCTTCGAAGATCATTGAGAACTTTTAAGAGCTCATGAGAAATTACGATTTGAAAAGCTCAATCTTGAGCAAGAGCATGAGTTCTTAAAAGCAATCAATGATGATCTCCGCAAGAAAAGTTCTTCTTACATTGCCAAGCGTTTACTCTTATCCACTTACATGCCTCAAGTCAAGTCTAGTAACAAGAACAAGAAAGATTCTTCCTCTAGCAGTAACAATGATCATGCTAAATCCAATATTGTTGCTTCTAGTAGTTCTCTTGATTCCACTAATGATTCTCTTAGCCAAGTTACACTTGAGCAAGAAAATAGCTTATTGAAGGGAATTATAGAGAAAGGAGTGTACAAAAGCCTTGCCAGGAGTAAGCAATTCGAGGAAGTTGTGCGCAAGCAAGGAATGCACCGGAAGAATCAAGGTGTTGGTTTTGAATGAAAGTTCAATGCCAATGGAGTTGAGTGGGAAGAACATCAATACCCGAAGACAAAGTTTGTTCCTCAACAAGAGAAGTATGATACTTCTTTCAAGGGGACACAAGCTCAAGATGATCTTCCACCACAAGACTACAAGCAAAAAGGCAAGGACAAGCTTCAAGAGGAAATTGATGCATTTGAAGAAGCTCCTAAGACCTTAGTCAAGTGGATTCCCAAGACTACTTCAAGTTCCACTTCATCAAGTACGACTACAACTCCAAGGATTCCCATCAAGATGGTGTGGATCCAAAAGAAGAAGAACTAGAGAGTTCTTGAGGGTGACTCCGCCAACATACTTCACTCTTATCATTTTGGCAAGAACAAGTGCAATCAACTTCCACATCTTGCACTAGTTCAAGGAGTCACAAACCCTCTTGTTGGTAAGACAAGGGACAAGGTAACCTAAAAGTTTTCATGGACATCATCTTGTGTGTGCATCACTCTATGTCTATGGATATCCTTGTTTGTTCCTTGTGGGACTAACCCATGTAGGTATTGAAAGTGCAATTCACTCAAATGGATAGCTCCAAGTGATCTACATCAACATTGAGCATCCACATCTTCAACATCTACATGAAGTCATCATCGGCAAAACCCGAGGTTAGTTCATCCCTCTAAGGGGGGATATCACATCTAGGGGGAGCTTTACTCTAAGACTTGAGCTAAAGCAACTCTAAAGATGTGAACACAACAATGCTTTATGTAAAAGCGGTAACCCCACTTGAGCTTAAATGATGAGTATGACCTATGATCAAGTGTTCTCACTTGACTCCTAAGTCAATATACTCATATATAGATGACCTTGTCATCGCAAATTGCTTGATAGATGCTAGAATTGGTTGTGCATGCCTTGTCACATATTTCATTTGCCATCTTATTGTGTGAGCATGCTGGTTGCATATTTTACTCATTCGAGGACATCCACTTGTTGTTTTGATTGTTTGGTTTTATTTTCTTTTGCCAAGTGGATGGACAAGAATGCCTAAGAACCTCCTCTAGCTATCTATGCTTTTCTCGTCTCAAACTCTATTCATGCTACATCACAAAATTTGATCAAGTCAGATTCGAACCACTCTGTGTGAGGAGCGCTCGGAGTCCCCGATTCGTCATAGACTTAAACTTCCAAAACCTCTTTATGATTCTCGGTCTGACCGATACCCTACTTTCGGTCCTACCGAGATCATTAAGTTGATCTAGGTTTTCGATCTCGGTGCAACCGATTTGAACCATTCGGTCACACCGAGTTGCAACAACTATATACAGTTTTGCATCTCAGTGCCACCGAGTTGTTCCACTCGGTCACACCGACAGGGTCGGTCTATATATATAGTCACGGGCAAAAATTTGGAAATTTCTCTGAACCCCTTCGCCCGCGCAATAGCTCGCTCTGCCGACGTGGTCTCCAGATCGTCTCCTCGCCGCCAGCCGCCTCCAGTCGCTGGTCTCCATCGCCGTCAACGGAATTCAACCCTGCCGTTGCCGCCGTAGCGAGTCTCCACCGAACTAGGGTATGGACTCAATCACAGTGCTATTCCCCGTCCGATTCCTAGCACATTGTGTTCTTAATGATTCTTGCCACGATTGAAACACTCCTATCCAGTCAATGCGTTCGTTGAATAGTTTTGATTCGAAAATTTTAGGGTTAGGTTTCCGCCGAAACCATCTCGGACCCACCGAGTTGAAAAACTTGGTCCCACCGATTTGGCTCATGCCATTGCACAAGTGAGACTCGGTCTGACCGAGAATTACTTATCGGTGTGACCGATTTTGGAACTTTGTGAAACCCTAGCAGTCTCGGTGCCACAGAATTGTGACTCCGTCTGACCGAGTTCACTAGTTTAGGTTCCAAAACTGCTTCTGTATCACCAAGTTTAAACATCGGTAGATCTGAGATGATTTCAGTGGGAAACTAAAACTAAGATTTTGAATCATTCTTTTGCAAAAATCTCTGCATTTTGTGATGCTCATCCACTCTACCTCATCTATAAACTATTCACAGGGTCAGTAGTCAGCTTGTTCATCATGTCAGACCAAAGTGATAGCCAGAACATGTCAGAACAGCCAGTGCAGATGAGTGAGGGCACTAGTCCCTCAAGTTCTTCAGATGAAGGCAGCAGGAGCACCCCTAGCAATCTGCCAAAAGCTGCCACAAGACAAAGGAAGAAGAGAACCTCAGAATCAGAGGATGAGGACTATGTGGCAGAAGAGGAAGCAACTTCAAAAAGAGTAGTGCTCGAGAAGGAACATGGCTCAGCTCAAGGCACAAAGCCAGGATTGAAAATCAAAAGGCCAGCAGGTAGGCAGCCTATGCCAAAGGCCAGAGCCTCAACTCAGATTACTGAGAAGCCCACTCCCATTGAGCCAGTTGCTGCTGAAGGCAAGAAGAGGAAAGAAAGGGTGAAGAAAACTGTAGCCAGAGTACTTGGCAAGGCTTCCATCATGGAAGATGAGGAGGAAGAAGAAGAGGTAGCTGCACCAGCACCTAAGGCACCCAAGCTGATGGGTGATGCCATAAGAACAGGGGCAGCTGCTTCCAAGGCCAAGCCAGCTCCAAAGACAAAACCAAAGAGGAATACAAGAAGCATCCCAACTACTGAGAAGAACAAGGCCCCAGTGCCTGACACTGCAGAAGAAGAGGAAGAGCAAGTTCTCAGAAAACTCAAGCCCAAGATCCCAGACCATAACGATGCTCATCCTGTGGCTGAGGACATGAAGCTCAGGAGAGATTCAGGGCTCCAGAAGTGGAGAGAAGCAGACCCGTATGCTTCAAGGAGGAGGACTGCTGTTGACTACAGGTTCCACACTAAGGAACAGCAGGACTTCTATGAGACAGTCTTATTGGACAAGAAGCCAATTGTATGTGATATGAGATGGGTTGATTGGCAATACATCAAGGACAACAAAGAGTACTACCCTGGAGTGCAGGACAGCTTCAAGGCATGTGGAGTAGAGGACTTTGTTGGGCAGAAGCTCACAAAGTGGAACGAGGAACTCATCATGCAGTTCTACTCCACGGCCCATTTTTATCCAGATGGTAGGATAATTTGGATGTCAGAAGGTATGAGGTACCAGTCAACAGTTGCTGAATGGGCTCAGCTGATCAATGCCCCAGAAGAGCATGAGGATGACTTGGATGTCTATTCCAAGAAGAAGATGGACCACAACTCTATGTCCAACATGTACAAGGAGATTCCCAATGAATCACTTGACACTTTCAAGTTTGGCTCAGTGCACTATCTTCTGTCAGGGCTGCCAACTATCAATTGGATACGAGGCACACCTTGTTGCCCAAATCTGGAGATCACAAGATGATCAGAGGCCATGCAATAAATTTGCTTCATATATTTGATGTGCCACAGAAGTTCAAGGTGATGAGCCTCATGGTAGAGACCATCAAGAGGACTGCAGCAGACCAGAAGAGGAGTTGTGGATATGCCCCACAGATTCAGGAGCTCATCAACTCTAAGATGGGCACGGGCATATACTTATTGGACAAGGAACACCTGCCCATCCGTCCAGACTTTGAAGATAATCAAGTGGTCATGACTGAGAATGAGCCATCATCTGCCCAAGCACAAGCCAAGAAGGAGAAGGCGAGGAAGGAGAAAGCTGCCAAGATGCCAACTCAAGAGGAGGCATCTGAGTATTTCTTGAAAACCAAACAAGAGCAGCTTGGTTACTTGATTGCATCCACCCTGCGGATTGAGCAAGGACTAGCCACCCTAACTCAGAACCAGGCAAGCTTAGAGAGGATCATGGAACAGAAGTTCTATGACTTGGATGTCAAAGTGACAGAGATTCAGACTACAGTGGAGCAGCTCCAGGATGACATGCAGGAGAGGAGAGGCAAGACTACAACTGATGCCTTTGCCAGAGTGCCACGAGGTCCGAGGTCGTCTACAGTGCCAGTTGCTGACCCCAGAGCCACCACGTCTGCACCAGCTACAGCCTCAGTTCCACCAGCTCCAGTGTCCACTTCAGCCTCGACTCCGACCACGTCTACAAAAGGCTTCGTCCTTGGAGTGCTCCGGACTCCACCACCACCTGAAGATCAAGCCTGAGTGTCGACTTAGCACTATGCATTTTCTAGGAACTTTTTGGTAACTTGTTGCCAAAGGGGGAGAAAATGTATAGATCATAGGCTTCGAGAGAGAGTGTTGCTTTTAGTGTTGCTTTTATTCTCTCTTGTTTTATTTGGTGGTTTTTCGAACTTTGTTTGCTTTTGTGTGAGATACTATGTCATTGCTCGTGAGACATTGATGATCATGTGTTTGATCATAAGCTACACTTAATGTTTGCTTAATATTATAATCTTATCTATCTTATGTGATCATTCACTATTCTTGGTGATGAGTGCATGTATTTCATTCTTATCATTTTAAGCGCTCCACCAAGATGTATGTGACATGGAAGAGTAACCCATGACTCTAACTCTTTGTGCATTTGCAGTCCAAAGCAAATTTTAAATATGCACAAATTTAGGGGGAGCTCTTACTTGCCACATACTTCTCAAAGCGACGATATATTTCATGCTTATTATCATTTGTCGAAGCTTTGATCTATATGTTGTCATCAATTACCAAAAAGGGGGAGATTAAAAGTGCAACTATCCCTAGGTGGTTTTGGTAATTCATAACAACATATAGCTCATTGAGCTAATGCTATTCCAAGATGACTATTTCAGGAAAGCTCAATGATTGGCATGGCATGGATGTGAAAGTGGAACCCTCAAAATGCTAAGGACAAAGGATTGGCTCAAGCTCAAAAGCTCAAGACTCTTCACTTTATATTTTAGTGATCCAAGATCACATTGAGTCTTTAGGAAAAGCCAATACTATCAAGGAGGGATGAGGTGTTGCTTAATGAGCCTCTTGCTTCATGTGCTTAGTGATATGCTCCAAAACCCTCAACTACTTTCCCATATCCACATATGACCTAAACCCTAAGCCAAACTTGGTCCTATCGATTCTTTCTATCCGGCGCCACTGAGTTTCACTTGTCATAAGCCACTGCCAAACCCTAGCAATTCGGTTCTACTAATAGGGATCTCGGTCTCACCGAGATGGGATTGCAAACTCTCTGTTTCCCTTTCGTAACTTTTCGGTCTCACCGAAAGAGCGAATTGGTCCCACCGAGATTGCAATGTAAACTCTTTGTTTCCCTTTTGTAACTTTTCGGTTTCACCGAAAGAGCAAATCGGTCCCACCGAGTTTGCCTGACCAACTCTCTGGTTAGCTTATTACCAAACTCGGTCTCACCGAGTTTGTGTAATCGGTCTCACCGAGATTACGTTATGCACAAACCCTAACCATATCGGTCCTACCGAGTTGCATGTCAGTCCCACCGAAAATCTCTAACGGTCACTAGGTTTACCTTTTCGGTCCGACCGAGTTTGTTGATTCGGTCCCACCGAGATTGGAAAACTGTGTGTAACGGTTGGATTTTGTGTGGAGGCTATATATACCCCTCCACCTCCTCTTCATTCATGGAGAGAGCCATCAGAACACATACACAATTCCAACTCATATGTTCTGAGAGAGAACCACCTACTCATGTGTTGAGACCAAGATATTCCATTCCTACCATATGAATCTTGATCTCTAGCCTTCCCCAAGTTGCTTTCCACTCAAATCTTCTTTCCACAAAATCAAAATCCTATGAGAGAGAGTTGAGTGTTGGGGAGACTATCATTTGAAGCACAAGAGCAAGGAGTTCATCATCAACACACCATTTGTTACTTCTTGGAGAGTGGTGTCTCCTAGATTGGCTAGGTGTTACTTGGGAGCCTCCGACAAGATTGTGGAGTTGAACCAAGGAGTTTGTAAGGGCAAGGAGATCGCCTACTTCGTGAAGATCTACCGCTAGTGAGGCAAGTCCTTCGTGGGCGATGGCCATGGTGGGATAGACAAGGTTGCTTCTTCGTGGACCCTTCGTGGGTGGTTGCTTCTTCGTGGACCCTTCGTGGGTGGAGCCCTCTGTGGACTCGCGCAACCATTACCCTTCGTGGGTGGAGCCCTCCGTGGACTCGCGCAACCGTTACCCTTCGTGGGTTGAAGTCTCCATCAACGTGGATGTAGGATAGCACCACCTATCCGAACCACGGAAAAAACATCCGTGTCTCCAATTGCGTTTGAATTCTCCAAACCCTTCCCTTTACATTCTTGCAAGTTGCATGCTTTACTTTCCGCTGCCAATATACTCTTTGCACGCTTTCTTGAATTGTGTGATGATTGCTTGACTTGTCCTACAATAGCTAACATCTGCCAAGAACTAAAATTGGGAAAAGGTTAAGTTTTTATTTGGTCAAGTAGTCTAATCACCCCCCCTCTAGACATACTTTTGATCCTACAACGGCCAAAATGTTAAACGGGCCCTTAACAGGCCAAAACTAATATCAGGCTGAATTACTAAGTGGGCCTTTAGCAAGTGGGCCCAAAAGCATAGTGTCCAGTTGACGGGCCGAATCTGATATGGGCCATAATTGAGCCCAAAGCCTCTTAAAGGGCTGGACCTGATCTGGGCCGTAATTTGGCCCAGAACGTGGTAGGCTTTTAAAGGGCCGGATCTCATATGGGCCACTATTAGGCCCGGAGCATAGCAGGCCATTAATGGACCGGATCAAATATGGGCCGGCATTTGGCCCAAAACATGGCAGCCAGTTAATGGGCCGGCCTACTAGGGTCCTCAAAATCTTGTGGGCCTACAACTGGGCCGGCCCATTAATGTCGGCGAAATCTCGTGGGCCTTTAGCTGGGCCGGCCCATTATGACCTGCAAGAATCTTGTGGGTCTTTACGTGGGCCGAGCCATTATGGCACACAAAAATCTTGTGGGCCTTTACCTGGGCCGGCCCATTATGGCCCGCAAAATCTTGTGGGCCTTTAGCTGGGCCAGCCCATTATGGTCCGCAAAATCTCGTGGGCCTTTAGCTGGGCCGGCCCATTATGGTCCGCAAAATCTTATGGGCCTTTAGTTGGGCCGGCCCATTTAAACTTGTTGGGACGTGCCACGTGTCGACGTATCATAGGCGCCTTCTGTCCAGTGAGTGGATGACATCTGTCCCGATGATGATCCGACATGTGTTTCCTCTAGCCAATGATGATTTTACACGTGGAAAATCCCCATTGGTCGGGGCTGTTAACGGGTTATCGGATCCAAAACCCGACCCGATAGCTTAACGGTGTTCCGTTACGGTGGATGCCACGTGTCGGTCACCCTTGATGAAAGCACTTCTGTGACGCGCGATTTATCGTCATGGAAGTGGACACTTCCGTGATGATAATTTTGGTAATGTCATGGAACACTTCTACGACAGCACATGTATGACTATCTTGATTCTGTCATAAATTTGTCATGGATGTACATGCATGACAAAAAAAGCGACCTACTATGACAAACACGTATCATCACGGAAGTGTATTTTTTTGTAGTGTAATCTCTTGGTAAAACTAAACTCTGGTGCTATACTAAACAGTCTCTTACCGTCCCTACTGACATATGTATTTGGAACATTAATTTATCGAATTCATAAGCGACACAAACATGTTAAAACCCATTAACTTTGCTCAGAATCAACTAGCGACACAAGTGAACATGCTGAAACTCACCAACTTTATCCGGGTAAAAGTTCAGAGTATGTCTACTGATTCTAAGACCATAAGGCTGTTGGTTGGGTTCAACAAGTTTGTGAAATTAATGATTAGGTGATCAGGTTGTGTCGATTTCAGTGGAGTGGTGAACGATTAGTGATCAGGTTATGTCCAATTTAGTGTGTGTGGGTGTGGGAGTGGGGGCTTCTTTTTATTCTAGAGTGGAGGTGTCCAGTGCCAAATTTACTCCTTGCGTCGCCATCGACACCTATGACCCGGTTCCGTGCCGCACTGCCATGGTGGCTTCAGCGCAACGCCCTAGTGTACTGCCCGACTTCTCCACTTAGCTCAGCTCCATGGGGTCATGGCTGAGTGCCCCGTCCCACTGTATGGTTGTCAACTATGGGTCCGATGAGGTGGTCGTCATCCTGGGCCTTGGTGGAGTGGTGCTTTTGGGTGGTATTGTTGTTTCGATTCGGGTGGTGTTCGTCCTGTTCCTGGGCTCTGGTGGTTTCTGTTACCGAAAAAGGCTTTTGCCCCACTTTATAAATAAAGCAAACCGCCAAGAGCACGCATACAAGGACTAGTTCAAAACACACACACCCAAGTCTCACAACAAAAGATCCAAAGGTACTGCTGAGGGCATAGCTCAACAAGCCCAAAACACACACACACACACACGAAATAAGAGACATGGCTCAGCCGGGGCCAAGGCCGGAGAGCAAACAGACGACTAATCAGGCTCAGGTGGAGGCGGCGGTGGTGTAGGCGACAGGCGGACGGCCATCGAGTGGAGGTCGGCGATGAAGGCGGAGATGGCGTCCCGGTTCCGCGGGCGGCTAAGCAGCCACCAGAGCTGCAAGTAACCAGACAGTTTGAAGAGAGCGTCAGTAGACCATCAAAGAGGGGAGCGCTGGATCACAAGCTTATTGCGAATCGTCCAGAGCGTCCACGCGAGGACCCCAATCTCAAGCCACCTAATGTGGCGAGTGGTCAGCGGGGAGGCCTGAAGTTCGGCAAAGAGGTCGGGGAAGTTGGAGTGGTACCAATCCCCATCAACCGCCTCTCTAAAGCAGCTCCACACGAACTGAGAAGACACGCAAGAGAAGAATATGTGGTTCGAGTCTTCGGGGGTATTACAGAGAGGGCAAAGACCAGAGCCCGGCCCATTGCGCTTGCGGACCTCAACTCCAGACGGGAGCCGTCCGCGGATCCATTGCCACATGAAGATTCGGATTTTAAGGGGCAGGCGAATGGACCACACCGTCTGGAGAGGGGGCGGGGCGGAGGACGGGGTGATAGCCGCGTCAAGGGACTTGGTGGAGAATTGACCCGAAGGCTCAAGGCGCCACCGAACCTCATCCGGGCCAGCATCGACAGTCGGCTCATGGAGAGCAATACAATCAAGAAGCTCATGTCGGGCGGCCACTTCCGGGGGCCCAAATGGCCTCCGGAACGCGAGGCACCCTAAATCAATAAGGGCATGTTGAACTGAGATTGTAGGGACGACAGCGATAGAGAAGAGGTCGGGAAAGCGGGCCACGAAGGGGGCGTGACCCGCCCATCGGTCAAACCAGAACATGGTCGCTGCTCCCTATCCGACCAAGATGGAAGTCCCAATGCGGAGGACGGGGAGCAGTTGGATGACCGACTGCCAGAACTGAGACCCACCCGAACGTTGGCAGAAGGCCAGATGTTGGCCACGCAAGTATTTATACCGGATGATGTCTAACCACAGACCGCCATGCCCTTGTGAGATGCGCCAGAGCCAGCGGGAGAGGAGGGCAATGTTCATGCGCTTCAAGCACATGATGTCGAGGCGTCCTTGCTCCCGGGGCTTGCAGATGTCGGGCCAACTAACCATATGATACTTCTGCTTATTATTGTCCCCAGCCCAATAGAAGCGAGATTGGATTTTAGCGATCTCGTGATGAAGGGTCTCGTGAAGGCTGTAGAAGCTCATAAGGAATAAGAGGAGGCTAGAGAGCGAGGAGTTGATGAGAATCGTCCGGGCCGCCTTCGAGAGCCATCGACCCTGCCAAGGCTCAATGCGCGTTTACAACTTGGTCACCGTTGGATGAAGGTCCGCCACAGTAAGCCGAGAGTCACTAATGGGCATCCCCGGGTAGGTCGTGGGGAGGGAGCCCAGGCGGTAGTTGAGGCGGTTGGCAATGTCAAGGGCCTCAGCCGGATAATAGCCCATCACCATCACGTCGCTCTTGTCAAAGTTTATCTTAAGGCCAGACATTTGTTGGAAGCAAAGGAGGAGGAATTTAAGGCTAGCGATGTCCGTATCCAAGCCTTCGACCATGATGATGGTGTCGTCAGCATACTGGAGCAGGGAGATGCCAACGCCTCGGGCCAAGTGGGGGGTGATCCCACGAACATGGCCCGCGGCCTTAGCCTTGTCCAGAATTGCCACGAGAGCATCGACCGCCATATTGAACAGGAACGGGGAGAATGGGCCGCCTTGCCTCATCCCGCAGTAAGTGGGGAAGTAAGGACCGATCTCCCCATTGATGTTCACGGCCGTGCGACCACAAGAGACCATGTGCATAACCCGAGTAACCCAACGGTCATCGAAACCTTTCCACAGAAGAACTTCCCGAAGGAAGGGCCAGCTAACAGTGTCATAGGCCCTATGGAAATCGATCTTCAGGAAGACCGCCTTGAGGTGTTTGGAGCGTACCTCGTGAAGGACTTCGTGAAGAACAAGCACCCCATCCAGAATATAGTGGCCTTGGATGAAAGCCGATTGGTTGGGGTGGGTAATATGGTCTGCGAGCAGGGTCACCCTATTGGCGAACCCTTTTGCTAGAATTCGGAAGATCACGTTAATCACTGTGATTGGGCGGAACCGACGGATGTCAGACGCACCCGGAACCTTGGGGATGAGCGAGATCGTCCCGTAGTTAAGGCGCCCGAGATCGATGGACCCAACGTAGAACTCATCGAAGATAGCCATGAACTCCGGCTTGATCACATTCCAGAAGCTTTGGAAGAACTTAACTGGAAGGCCATCCGGGCCTGGGGCCGAGGCAGGGTTCATGCCCTTGATGGTGGCACAGACCTCGCCCTCGGAGAAGGGAGCCATAAGAGCCGCGTTCTCAGGCTCGGAAACAAGCTGGCGGCCGGACCAAAAGTTTGGGGCCAGAGATAAGCCGCTCCGAGGAGCGGCCGCGAACAGGGACCTATAGAAACCGTCGACATGGGACCTAATGTCCCGCGGGGACTGCAGGAGAGTCGGGCCATCCCAGAGGAGGGGGATGGTGTTGCGCCTATGGCGACCATTAGCAATGGCTTGGACATATGCCGTATTCGCGTCGCCCTTCAAGACCCATTTTTGAGCACCGCGCAAACGCCAGTAGGCCTCTTCATCGGCGTAGATGATAGAGAGCTGACCTTCCAAGTCATAGCGGGAGAGCCACTCCTTGGGAGAGAGGCCGGTAGCATCGACGCGCAGGTCCAAGGCTTGGATCGCAGACAGCAGAGCCTTCTTACGCTCGCGGAGGTCACACCCCAGGTTGGCGCCCCACTCCTTCATGAATTGTCAGCCTCGCTTGGCGCAGACATGCCAAGAGTCGACAGCGGAGGGAGGCGAGAAGGTGACTGCGAGAGGGCGTGAGTCTCCAACCAACGGGCACCAACCGCTTCAACGAAGCCAGCTTGGGACAACCAAAATGTCTCAAACCGGAATCGGGGGGAATCGGGGGGCATTCGTCGGCGGAAGACAGAAGGAGGGGCACGTGGTCGGGGCCAATCCGAGTGATGGCCCGGAGGGAGGCAAGGGAGCAGCGGAGGTCCCATTCCGGGGAAACTAGGACCCGGTCCAAGATGGACTGGGTCGGGGCTGCCTGACGGTTGGTCCAGATGAACCTGGCACCAACCCAATCAATCTCACGGAGGCCAAGATCAGCAATGCAGTCGTTGAACATTTGCATAGGAGCAAAGTTAACGTTGGCATTGCTCTTGTCCTCCGCTAACCTGAGTAGGTTAAAGTCACCCCCAATAACAACCGGCGGCGACGCAACCGAAACCTTCCGGTGAAGCTCCTCGAGGAAGGAAGCGGATCGGCTATGGTCGGCGGGGCTGTAGACAATAATGACCTCCCACGTGAAGTTAAGGGAGCGTTCAAAAAGCTCCATGCTAACAAAGAACTGACCCCGGTCCATACTACCCACCTCGAAGGTGGCATCCTTCACACCTAACGGGATGCCATCGGAATGGCCCGCGCTCCCACTAGAAGGGAGCCAATGCCAAGCGAAAAGGTGGGAGCTCAAGCGGTCAAGCTCTGGGAGGGAGAAATCCGTACGCATGGTCTCCTGGATGGCGACAATATCAATGTGTTCATCACGCATGTACTCGATGAGTTGGCGGTGGCGGCCATCATGGCCGAAGCCGCGGATGTTCCAGAAGAGAGCATGCATCACGCAACCGTTGAGGGGATGCTTGACCCCAGGACACGAGAGGCGCTTTGGGCACGGAGGGCGGCAGTCCGAGAACGGGTACGACCCCAAAGCTCGGTGGTGGTCAAGGGGGGAATTCCACCGACCCTCCGAGGAGGGGCGACATAAGATCTGCCGACGTGGACGACTGGCCGGGGGCAAGAGCAGGGATGCTCTGGTCGCAGCAAGCCTCCCATCGAGGATCTCGCGGGCCCTAATGACCGCGATCTGGGCTAAGGGGGAGCCAACCTCCCCCATAAAGATGATCGCGGAATCAGTCGCGATCTTCACAAGGTGTCCAAGCGGCACCGACTCGAGAGCAGATAAGGAACAAGTAGCTGCCGAGGGGGGACTGAAGGGGTACCTGGCTCCAGGTTCCGCGTAGCGGCGCGGAGCTCCGCCCGCTTGTAGATGGGCAGCGCGGGGCTACCCTCCGGGCGTGCCACGTCCAACCGAGCACTCCAGCAAGAGGCAGTCGCCGAAGAGGAGGCCGAATGGGCGCGCCGAGAGAAGGCCATGATGCATGGAGGAGGAGGCGGGGCAGCTAGGGGGTGGTCACCTGGGACTCCCCGTCCAGGCCAGAGACCGCAGCGTGTAGGAGCTGGAGAGCCGGGGTTGGCGTGGAAGACGGCGATGGCATCGGTGTCGGGGATGGCGGTGATGGAGCAGAGTCGTCGACGAGAGCCGCCCGGGCCACAGGCGGGGCCGGGGCCAGCAGGGGGGCCGCAGCCGGAGGCGGCAGGGCGGCCACGGTGGGATGGGCACCCGGATGCCCAGCCGGAGAAGGGCCGCCGGTAGAGGCCGACAGGGCGGCGTTGGGAGTAGCGCCGGGGGAGGGAACCGGGGCAGCCACCTCGCCCCCGGCGAGCGGCGAGGGCGGGTCCTGGACCAATGACCTCGAAGGGAGGAGAACCATGTCCCGGACCGGCCCATCTGGAGCGGTGGAGACAGGGGAGCAGGGTGAGGAGGCGGGGCAGACGACCAAGCCCACGCTGGAGGCGTCTCTGGCGGCGGGGGACTCGGCCACCGGACCGAGGAGGGCCTCGAAGAGGGGGCCCGACGCGGCCTGGCGCCCATGCCCGCTAGTGGCCGGAGGCGAAGGCGAGCGGGATTGCGACCGAGAGTGCGAGTCATCCGAGCCCCCCTTGTCTTCCGAGCGGTGGGAGCGAGGGTGGTGGCGACCGTGGTAGTCCCCACCGGTCCCCGGGTTGCCACTGGGAGGCCCATCATCGGTGAAGCGCGGGCGGCCGACATGGTTGGGGGGCTCGGGGGCGCGGAGGTCGTAGCCCTGGTCATTGAAGAAAACACTGATCGTGACGTGTAGCTTGGAGGAGTCTAAGCACTTGACCTTGACCCGGACCTCCTCCTCCTTGCGAAGAGAGAGCTCGTCCACCACCACCACCACCACCTTGCCCAGGATCCTGGACATCTGGCGGACTCGGACCGGGCGAGTCGGGGAGGCCCCCCACAAGGAGCCATGCGGTATCCAGAACAGCTACCGCAGGGGCATCGAGAACCGGCTCGGTGATGTCGACGACGAGCTGGTTGAGGGCGAGGGTGATCTGGACACTACGAGTGGCGTAGCCGTAGCTGACGGAGTCAGGGAAGACCACAGTGAAGATGTGCCCGGCAGTAGGAGTGACCATCCAGTCCCACTGGCGACGGTAGAGGTGGTTGAGCTCGGCCTCAATCCTCTTCGTAGAGGCCACCCCGTCGACCACAGTGACGATCGCCTGAAGGGAGAGGGTGGGCGGGGGTAGATCGGGGACCTCGAGGTGGAAGAAGTCCAACCCCTCGATCCCGTGGCCGTACATCATGATCTCCGACGTCACAGGGCGAGCAGGACACAACAGGGCGGGATGGCCAGGGTCCTTGCATATGTAGCAACACTGGGGGTTGACGCAGCTGACTTGCGAGTGACCCGCCACCCCACAATTGAAGCACGAGGAACGAGGAAGGTTGGAGACCGGACCTGGGGCCGAGGATGAGCCTGGAATCACCGGGGGGAGCGGAGCTTGGGCGCACTGCCCCAGACCGCGGCGCTTCTTCTTCTTGGCCGGACCCTGACTGCCGCGGGATGGGCCGGCGCCCGGGGTGGTCGTGGAAGCCGGCACCGAAGGCGCGGCGGCGTGGGGCGGCACATACTTCCGCAGGGCCGGGGTGGAAGGCTGAGCGGGGGCGGGACGAGGAAGGGAGCGTCGAGCGAGGCGGGGAAGGGCTTCGGCCGCGCCGAGGGGGAGGGGACGGCGAGCGGCGGCGGGGACGCCAATCGCTCGAAGCGGCCGGACGGGGGGAGCGGGACCGGCCCCTGGTGTCACGACGAGCCGGAGAACGCCAGTCATCGCGGCGGCCGTCGCGGAGCTCCCGCAACTCGCGGCACAGCTCCTCCTCGTGGTGCAGCGCGTCAGGAGACGGACGAGGGGCCTCGCGGCGGTCCTCCGAACGCCGCTTCTGCCTCGGCTCGCCGTCATTCCACTCACGCATGGCGGGACACTGCGGAGGAAAGGAAGGCGGGGGCGAGCACGCAGCGGGGGACGGCGGGGAGGGGCGAGTGGGGAGAGAGGCGCGGTTGGGGGAGGGAGGTAGGCATGGCGGCGGGGGAGAGATGGGGCGACTGGGCAACCACGAGGGAGCCATAACGAGCCAGCCGATGGCCTGGGCCTAGGGCACCGGGGAGGCCCAGCCAACTCGGGCTGGCTTAGCCGGAGCGAGGGAGGCCCAGCGAGTGCGGGAGGCTGCTGGGCTGGGCCACGGCCCAGGATGCCCCGACCGGCCGAATCGAGGCCCAGCGGGCGACGGGGAGGGGCGAGCCGTAGGGTTTCCCCTCGATCGGCTGGCGGCGCCTTCGCCGTCGGCACCACCAACACGCCGCCGGCGGGGGGCGGCGCAGGGCAGCGCGGGGGGAGGGAAACACGGACGCACAACAAGGATGAACCGAAAGCGGCAATAAAGGGGCGAAAGGGGGAGGCGCGGGCCACCGGAGCCGAGAGGGCCGGGGCAGGACGCGTCGGCGGCGACGCCGGAGCAGTCACCAGCCGAGCAGCCGGCGGCGGCAACACGAAACGCGAGCGGAGCCGCGGTCCGAGCGTCCAGCCACACCCCACGAGCGGACGCGCCGGGGGCGACCATCCCCACACATCAATCTCCCGCCTTGCCTCCCTGCGGCCCGAGACGAGCTCGAAGGCAGCGGCGGCGACCGCACCTGCCGCGGCAGAACCCCGCGCCTGGGGGGCTGAGCCATCGGCCCGGCTGGGCTGGGAGGTGCGGCAGAGAGCGACGGGAGGGGAGGGGAGCGGCTCCTCGTCCGCGAGGTCAGCCCACCTGATGCGGAGAGCATGCACCGGGGCGGGTGAGGGAGGCGGCGGGGTGGGGAGCGCGGGGGTCGGGGAAGCGAAAGGGCCGACGAGGGGAGCGGCGGGAGCCGGCACCGCGGGCGGGGCCGCGTCGCCAACGCCATCGCAGGAGCGCTCCATCTTACCCAGACCCGCTTGTGGTGGTTTCTGTTGCAACGCCGCAGTGGTCTTCCATGCCTCTTTGACCTTGTGTTTACTGACCTTGACTTCTGTTTTTCACAAGACTAATCTGGTTGACCTTGTGTCTACTGTATATAACGTCTACATTGGTTGGGAATTGTTTCCTTTGCGTTCTCCTGCTTCTATCTCCTCATCAGTGGTTTCTGGAACTAAAAATAGTTTTCATCACTATTCGTTTAGTTAAGTAGTATGACACTCTTTTCTTTGCAGTCACCATTCTTTTGGCATTCACTAAAAATCTACATGTCATCCATTTGTTGGCTAGCTGGTATTGTGTTCAGGATACTTGTGTAGTTGTTTTTCAACCATTTGGTGATTAGCTGGTGCATGTGCTTAGGACAACCCTCGCGTTGGGTTTTTCCTGCGATTTGTGATTAATTATCTTAATTAGGCATTTAAGTATTCTATAATCTATATGGCTAGAGTGATTTCCCTGTTGGTATTATTTACTTGTTTCTTTTGTTATGTTTTTTCAAGAAAACACAAAGGACCTTTGTTTTTATTGCTATTTAAAGTGCATGTATTTCCTCAAAGCTCGACCATATTTCCACAGGAGTGCTACAATGATGTTGTTAGTGGATTTTGAAATTTGGTTCTATTCTAATTAAGAATGGTTCAGTTTGTTTTATCTCAATATTATTATGGGTTTTTATCAGTTTTGCCATCGGTTGTACTACACTACTCAGTTTTGCCACTAAAAAGTTTCATTGCTCAAAAATGCCACTGTTCCGTTAGACGCGTGCTCAAAAAAGTCATTTTCACTGTTAACATCATGTCAAAGGACGTTGACCGAAGGTAGATGACGAAAATACCCCTATCCCGTTGGCAAAATTATATAAGTAAATCTGCAATGTCATCTCAGAATTATTTTCTTATTGAAAAAACTATGTCATGGAACTTTCTCGATCTTGGGCAGACATTGCCAAAAAGTTATCTATATCATTCTAATTTTAATAATAAGTTTACATGTAAGTTGAAACTTCAGATGACAAGTGTAACATGGCTGGTGCGCGCACTAGAATGTTATAGGACTTCTCTCGATACATTTCTCTTCTTATCTCTGGCTCTGTAGAAGTCACAGTCCATACTTTGTAAATGATGAGAACATACTCTACTATTAAGCTAGAAATTGACAAAAGGTTCTTCTATGAAGATGCTTTTAATACTCATGGCAGTTTATCCAAAAATATTGTGAGTTCATATCCTGGCAATCCATGTATAAGCATTAGAGTTTCAGGACAAATGATGGGTCTTGCTTTTTCTCCTTTTGAATTGTTTGAATTACTCACCACATGTGTCACATGGTACGGGTCCTGCTCTTTCTCGATAGGGCTCCAGTTACCACATTACCATTTAGTTCTGACACAGTATGGTTGCTTTTTGCATGCAGAGACTGCAATGACCTTTCCGGCGCATAAGAGCATGGCAATTAGGAAACTATAAGCTGAAGTGGACAAGTATTTCCACGTGAATTTATTATTGCACTGCTTTTTATTAAGTTTTGTACACTCTTCTAAATTATATCCATTGTTTTATTTTGAATCAAAGAGTCAATTTGCTTACATTTGTATACTACTGCCATCTTCCTTGCGAATTGTCATGCTTATAGTTGGTTCATATAAATCGATCCTGAACCTACCAAACGACATGCAATATATAGTGTACCCGTCAATATGACATATGGGCTTGCCGCAACTAATGTGGAAAAAAAATTCCGCTTCATCTTCTAAGTTATGCCTTTGTCTTCCCGTGTGGCAGTTGTTCTGTAGGTAAGTGACTACGGAGGGAGTTGCATTAGCAATGATTTCCCCCTACCACTTAGTTCAATCTCTAATGTGCCTTCATGGCGCAAACCATGTCTGCAATCATAGTGCCCTCATTAGAATGCAGATCCCTTGTCTTGCTAGAAATGTTTGTGTTTGTTTCACATGGGCTTAGTTAAGATTTACCATGTGATTTTAGTAAAATAGTTCACTTTTATGTGGGAAGATTTATTTGTAAGTTGAATCCTAATGTACTCACACAGTTCTATGCTCCTGAAGTACACGTTTAAAATCAATTTCTATGCTTATATGAGTTATCTTGCAGATTCATCGCACATTACAAGAAGCCCTTGTTAGGATGACGCAAAGCATGCTTTAATTATCCCTTATGTACATCTTATGTCCGATAATGATATAAATACAGGTTCATTGAGTGAATCTGGCAGGCCTGCTCGCAGCTCTGGATATGAAATTCATATGTAAGGTGAGACTTTAAGGTTGAATATTCCATGCTTTGTTGTCATTTGAGGATGTACTTTCCATGCATAGTTCTGACATTGAAATCTGTTTGGGATTTAAATTTTGAATGCATAAATCAACTAAAGTATGCAAAGCCCCATTCAGTTTGAGGTAATAAATAAGCTCTCATTTCAGCAAATTTGCTTGTCTTGGCATGTTACTACCTCTAGATTTTAATCAGGATGTTATCGAGCTGTAATTTTAGGAAATCGTTGATTTTTGCCTTTTTGTTTTTATATCCTAGAATCATTGAAGTAAGAAGTGTCTTGACATATATTTTTTCCATATGTAAAATTCCGCCGAGCTTCTAGAATACTATATTTCTTCTTAACTTGGAATATGTTCAGATCATGTACCTACTGCTATGTGTTCACACCAATAGTTACTATTGTAGGTGTTATATTTGGCCATGTCTATATGTTTGAAAGAGTGCCATGATTTGCCTTTAAGTGTTACACAATGCTTTTGTGCATTTGCTTCTGCTTTCTCCCACCCTAGAAAACCATAATTGCAATTGGACAAGCTATGTAATTGAGGGTGTAAGATTTGGGAGATCAATACTGTTTTCGCTTGCATCATGATAGTGAAATTCCTAGCTTCCGATAGCTGAAATTCTCAAATTCAGGAGATCTGAAACATTTTGTAAATCATAAGAGTTACTGCCTACTTATTTTTGTATGTTCAGAAACAGATTGCTTTAGCTTAAGCATTGAAATAATTAGTGAAGTTGTTGTGTGCATAATACTGGCGGCCTACGGTTTGAATGTATTAGTGCCTACTGATGGTCCAAGGAACCCACCAACTAATGATGAGGCAAAATCAGTTCCAGCACATGAATTCGTAGTAAGTCTTGATTGTTGTAGTGTCAGATTGATTGGAATAAAATGACTGAAGTCATCAACTAACATAACGGAGGGTTCAGTCCTTCGTAGGGGGTAAATCCTTGCTTCAAAATTGCCTATGGTGTGGTGTGACTACTGTTGGATTCATTATGCCCATAGCAAGGATATTCTGGCATATTTTCATTGGAAATTGCTACTGTGTAGGTGGGAAAAACAAGCTTTAATCAACTTTTCTCTCGCTATTTTGATGAGAACAAATAACCAGACATCAAATCAGTGACAAACCTTCTGTTATACATATCTTCTTCCAAGTTGCACACCAATTTTTCAGACTATTGCCCTTGTTTTCATTGCTTTATTTTGTGAGTTTTATTACATGCAAAATCTGTCAAGGATCTTCTTCATTTGCACTCCATGTATTTTGGTGTGCATTGCAATCCTGCCTCTACATATAGCTTGGATTGATGTAATTTGTGTTGATAATAGCATTCCATTTTTTTGCTTATTGGTGGACTCTTGGCATTTTTTTTACAGAAATCAATGGTTGTTCTGGATTCATAACTTTTTAAGTATTTTCATAGGTGCATCTTTCTTCTATCATGGCAGTGAGGCAGACACCAAAGTTTATACGTGTTAGTCTCCTGTAGACCTGGGACAACCACTTCCTCCAAAGTCCAGCAAGAAAGGGGATGAATGTCCATGGAAAAACTAGGTATCAGTTGACTCACAGAAGCTACAACAGAAATGGCAAAGATCCTGCCGTCCAATAGAGTAACCATATAGAGAAATCAGCGCGGCAATGCGCGCGTGTTCTTCAGTTTACAAGAAAGTGAGTGGGAGCTGCGTAGCATTTCTGATATTATATGTGGATGACATATTGTTGACCAAAAATGATACTGAATTTCTGAATAGCGTAAAAGGATACTTGAATAAGAATTTTTCAATGAAAGACCTCGGTGAAGTTGCTTATATATTGGGCATCAAGATCTATAGAGATAGATCAAGACGCTCGATTGGACTTTCACAAAGCACATACCTTGATAAAATTTTGAAGAAGTTCAAAATGGATCAGGCAAATAAAGGGTTATTGCCTGTATTACAAGGTGTGAAGTTGAGTCAGACTCAATGCCTGACCACAGCAGAAGATAGAGATAAAATGAAAGGTGTTCCCTATGCTTCAACCATAGGCTCTATCATGTATGCAATGTTGTGTACCAGACCTGATGTGTGCCTTGCTATAAGTTTAGTAGGGGGGTACGAGAAGTAATCCAGGAGTGGATCACTAGACAGCGGTCAAGAACATCCTGAAATACCTGAAAATGACTAAGGATATGTTTCTCCTATATGGAGGTGACAAAGAGCTCGTCGTAAAAGGTTACGTCGATGCAAGCTTTGACACTGATCCGGATGACTCTAAGTCACAAACCGGATACATGTTTTTATTAAATGGTGGAGCTGTCAGTTGGTGCATTTCCAAGCAGAGCATTGTGGCGGGATCTACGTGTGAAGTGGAATACATAGCTTCTTCGGAAGCAGCAAATGAAGGAGTCTGGATGAAGGAGTTTATATCTGATCTAGGTGTCATACCTAGTGCATCGGGTCTAATGAAAATCGTTTATGACAATACTGGAGCAATTGCCTTGGCAAAGGAATCCAGATTTCACAAGAAAACCAAGCACATCAAGAGACGCTTCAATTCCATCCGCGATCAAGTCAAGGAGGGAGACATAGAGATTTGCAAGATACATACGGATCTGAATGTTGCAGAACCGTTGACTAAGCCTCTCTCACGAGCAAAATATGATCAGCACCAAGACTCCATGGGTGTTAGAATCATTACAATGTAATCTAGATTATTGACTCTAGTGCAAGTGGGAGACTGAAGGAAATATGCCCTAGAGGCAATAATAAAGTTGTTATTTATATTTCCTTATATCATGATAAATGTTTATTATTCATGTTAGAATTGTATTAACCGGAAACTTAGTACATGTTGAATACATAGACAAATAGAGTGTCACTAGTTTGCCTCTACTTGACTAGCTCATTGAATCAATGATGGTTATGTTTCCTAACCATAGACATGAGTTGTCATTTGATTAACAGGATCACATCATTAGAGAATGATGTGATTGACTTGACCCATTCCGTTAGCTTAGCACGATGATCATTTAGTTTGTTGCTATTGCTTTCTTCATGACTTATACATGTTCCTATGACTATGAGATTATGCAACTCCCGAGTACCGGAGGAACACTTTGTGTGCTACCAAACGTCACAACGTAACTGTGTGATTATAAAGGTGCTCTACAGGTGTCTCCAATGGTGTTTGTTGAGTTAGCATGGATCAAGATTAGGATTTGTCACTCCGATTGTCGGAGAGGTATCTCTGGGCCCTCTCGGTAATGTATATCACAATAAGCCTTGCAAGCAATGTAGGTAATGAGTTAGTTACGGGATGTATCATTATGGAGCGAGTAAAGAGACTTGACGGTAACGAGATTGAACTAAGTATTGAGATACCGACGATCGAATCTCGGACAAGTAACATACCGATAACAAAGGGAACAACATATATCGTTATGCGGTTTGACCGATAAAGATCTTCGTAGAATATGTAGGAACCAATATGAGCATCCAGGTTCCGCTATTGGTTATTGACCGGAGACATGTCTCGATCATGTCTACATAGTTCTCGAACCCGTAGGGTCTGCACGCTTAACGTTCGGTGACGATCGGTATTACGAGTTTATGTGTTTTGATGTACTGAAGGTAGTTCAGAGTCCCGGATTTGATCACGGACATGACGAGGAGTCTCGAAATGGTCGAGACATAAAGATCGATATATTGGACAACTATGTTTGGACATCGGAAGGGTTCCGAGTGAAGTTCGGGCATATACCGGAATACCGGGGGGTTACCGGAACCCCCCGGGGAGTTTAATGGGCCTTATGGGCCTTAGTGGAAAGAGAGGAGGGGCTGCCAGGGCAGGCCGCGTGCCCTTCCCCCTCTGGTCCGAATTGGACTAGGAAGGGGGGCACCCCCCCTTTCCTTTTTCCTCTTTCCTCCTTCCTTCTCCTACTCCTACTACATGGAAAGGGGGGATCCTACTCTCAGTGGGAGTAGGACTCCCCATGGGGCGCGCCACAGGAGGGCCGGCCCTCCCCCTCCTCCACTCCTTTATATACGGGGGAGGGAGGCACCCCATAGACACACAAGTTGATCATTGATCTTTAGCCGCGTGCGGTGCCCCCCTCCATCATAATCCACCTCGGTAATATCGTAGCGGTGCTTAGGCGAAGCCCTGTTCCGGTAGCAACATCATCACCGTCATCACGTCGTCGTGCTGACAAAGCTCTCCCTCAAAGCTCTACTGGATCGTGAGTTCGTGGGATGTCACCGAGCTGAACGTGTGCAGATCACGGAGGTGCCGTATCTTTGGTGCTACATCGGTCGATCATGAAGACGTATGACTACATCAACCGCGTTATCATAACGCTTCCGCTTACGGTCTACGAGGGTACGTAGACGATACTCTTCCCTCTCATTGGTATGCATCACCATGATCTTGCATGTGCGTAGGAATTTTTTTGAAATTACTGCGTTCCCTAACAACATGAACATTCATCGTTTCATGCCTTGTCAAGTTTTCCTATACGCCACGAGGCGCAAATCAACCTTTTATCTACCACATATTGGCAACTACTTGAAGTATACCTAATAATTATACGTGTGTTGCACGTGGACGCTTACTAGTCCAGTTAGCTAATCCGAGGTGGGCCGAAACTAGCAATGCATGGTGGTGTTGTAACTACTGACTCCTGACTCGCCTCATCAGCCAGGGTCCTTGTCTCAAAAAAAAATCAGCTAGGGTCCTACCTAATTTTATGTCATTTTGTATTATGCAAAAGAGCCTGTACGTTGTAACTGGAGAAAAAATTAGCATACTCTCTTAATTCAATAACCATGACTCAAAGACCCCAATAGGTCCACGTTATTTATTTTAATAGGGCACCATATTTGTATTGCCGGTTATCCTCCATTTCACCCTAGCCAGTGATCATCTCAATGCTCACACAACCATAACACATTTTGATTGTGGTCAATTCTATGTCGTCTCTCTCTCTCTTTAAACCCGCACGAACATTTAAGACATAAATGTAGGGGCAGATCAGAATATTAATTGATTTTGTTCTAAACATTTCTTGAAATTCAAAATAACTCTTTTTAATTCCAATTATTTTTTGACAAACATGATCTTTTTTGTGAAAAATGTGAACAACGCTGCATTTTTGAATAAATTTTAATAAGGAACATTTTCTTGCATTTGTGAGCAAATTCTGAAAATGGGAAGATTTTTTAGTTCTCGAACAAAATTTTGTAAACAGGACAAACTTCTAATTTGTGGACAAATTTGAAAGAGGGGACAAAAATGTGAACCTCTTTTGACATTCCTGAACATTTTTTAAATTTGTGAACAAATATTTGAAAAAAGTGGGTATGGATACCAGCCAAACTAATAAACATAAAGGTCACAAATAAGTGTCTATACATAAGCAGTTTGGATACATTGCACCCAGTTTACGACGAAAACCAAACCGAAAATCGCACAAGCAACGAAGCATCGTCAACCACATGACCCAAGGCCACAACCGCAACAAACACACACCCTCGGTTCTGGAGCCGCAGCTCCAACATCCCCTGCCTACAGGCGAGCCGTAGCGCTGCACGGCTCGGGTGCCTTGTAGCCCTTGCTACACGAGAAGACCACCCACACACAACGAATGCTCCACCAAATATCCGTGGCCGCCACCTCAACTTCCAGCTAGGCCGACCCATCAAATCATCTCGATAGAGCAAATGAACTCACTACCCTCGTAGCACCAGGTCGCCACCCATGTCGTGCAAAGTCGCGGACCAACCCCATAGTGTCGCCGATGCATTGCCATCCAAAGCCGCCGCCTCGGCATAAATCCTCCAGTAGTTGTCGCCCCATCATCCACCACATCAGCATCCCACCAGAAAGACAAAAGCCACAAGCGCCAACAGGACCTCGTCTCCAAAAATGGCGCCTCCAAGAAGGATAAACGATGCCAAGAAAACATCGCCGCCATCCGATCCAGTAAACTAAATCTAGGTTTTCACTCGGAAGACGAGGTCCCATTGGTTTGGGGTGGGTCGGGGCTCCTCTCTTTCCTCTATAAAAGGACTTTTATTTGTTGTATTTATGGTCAGAATTTTATCTACGTGTTTGTGTAGACTATACATTATTGTATTATTTAATGAAACTTTACATATACATTGAGGACATGTAATTCATAATTTCATTGGAACAGAAAAAATACAACAATTTCATTAGTCCTAGCTATGAGACAACCGACATCGAGGCTCAACTGCATGAGCACCTTGTTGATTTCAAACGTCTCAGAAACAGCATTGCGAATGATTGCATCAAGCTCCCGGAGTTCCACCATCGTCATTGAGCAAGGGTTAATCGGCTTGTAGGTGTGCCTTTTTCGATCATTGGTGGTGTTGATAGCAAGAAAGCCATCGGTGGAGCCGATGCAGCATTCCTGCTCCATGAAGGGGTGGACCCTTTGTAAGCAGAGCAACATGAATCCTACCAAGAGCACAACCATAGGCATTTTGAGAAGTCTGGGATGTTCTCGGTTAAGAGTGCCTACATGCTTGCGCTTACTTTGAAGGAAACTAAAGAAGACATGGGGTGGCACAATACTGATATGTCAGGGGAGAGGAAAGTGTGGGACAACATCTGGAAAGCCAACGTTCCTCAGAAGATCCGCATTTTTGTATGGAGGGCTGCTACCAACAGTTTGGCGGTTCAAGTAAACCGGGTGATGCACCACCAAACCACTCTCGGTACTTACTGTATATGTGGAATGGAGGAAGAGAATACGTATCATGCACTAGTCATGTGTCCGAAGGCCTTTGCTCTTCGGATAGCCATGAGGGACATTTGGGATTTACCTCCAGAGGAGATGTTCAGGTATATTGGGGCAGAATGGTTTCTTGTTCTACTAAGTCATTTGGGACCTTCTATGTGGGATAAAATTATATTTATTTTTTTGGAGAGCTTGGCATTTGAGGAATGACTTAATTTTTGGAGAGGGCAAGGAATCAGTCATGACCTCGGTTAATTTTATGGATAATTACTGGGCGACCTACAACAATTGCCATTCCATGCCGATGGAGGACCCAAAGAATAAAGGTAAAAATCCGATGAGTGGACAGAGAAGTGACCCTATTAGCTCAGTTGTTCAGACAAGGTGGACTCCCCCACCCCCAGAGTTTATTAAGATTAATGTCGATGCCAGCTTCGTGGAGAGCATTAAAGCGGGAAGTGTAGGGGTGGTGGCAAGGGATTGTGATGGGAAAGTGCTGGTCTCCTCATGGGATTACATTGCGAGTTGTAAAAGTGTGGAGGAAGCGGAACTCCGGGCCTGCATTGCTGGTCTCTATATAGGTATTACTCTTCACTCTCCTATTATTATTGAGACTGACTGTGCTAGTGTTGCTGCGAGTTTTGCAGAGGAAGGGGTTGATAGATCATCCTTACATGACCTGAAGAAAGAAGCTTGGACTATCTCTAAGTTGTTCACTTCGCTCAAAGTTGCTAAGATTAGGAGGTCGACCAATATGGTGGCCCATCTATTAGCTAAATTTAGTTTTGATAATAGAGTGGATGGGACACTGGTAAATGATGTACTGCCCTGTGTGGTGAATTCCGTAATGAATGATTGTAACATCTCTGTTTTATTAATATATGAGATGTTGGTTTAAAAAAACTATAAGTAGCTTGAACGGAGAAGGGAGCAAACGCAATGAATGACACACCACTCGAAAGCGAGCGTGGTATACAGGATTCGCGAGGCCATCCATGGCGATATGTAGGAGCTCATGTGGGAGGCGGGACCATGTCCTAAGTGCTGACACCGTCGAGATCTCTTGTTTCCCGATAGATCGGCATGTTGACAAATTAAAAAATGTACATATTCAAAAATTGTCGGGAAAATTCATGATTGGAAAAAAAGTTAATGAAAATCAATAAACTATTCATGTTTTTCTAAAAGTCACTAATTCAAAAAAACACTAATTTAAATAATATATTCTTGAATTTTAAAAATGTTGGTGAATTTCAAAATATTCATAAATTTTAACAAATTCACTAATATGAACAAAAGAACCAATAATTTAGAAATAAGAAAATACGAAGTGAAAGAGAAAGAGAAAAGTAAAAGGGAAGAGAAACCAAAAATAGAAGTGGAAATAGATTTTCAAAAAACTAATAACTAAAATAGAAATTCAATAGTAAAAGCTAAATAAGAAAAACCGGACTTACTCAAACTGATGGTAAATGCTTTCAGAGTATACCAGCTACAATGTGCTCGTTCGGTCATAATGATGGGACTTCCTATATAACGCTCTCTGCGTCAAGTTGTTGTCCTTTCGCATAGGTGTTATCAAGTGGGCTGGCCTATCAGTAAGGAACTGTAGCGACAACACTATTTGGTGCCTAAAAAAACACTATTTGGTATTCGGTTCTTCTCAAAAACGAATGTAGCGATTCTATGTTTTCCTATCCCTTTTAGTTAGTTTTTATAACAATCATGAATATTGTCTGGTATTAAGAACGTATTTTGAAATTTGCAAAAAAAAATTAATTTGCAAATATTTTTTGAAACCCCGAATAAAATTTGAAATATCCAAACAAAATTTTAAAATCTTGAACGTTTTCTGAAAGTTCTAGAACAGATTAATAAATCCATACAATTTTTTAAACTAGAAAATTTCCTGATTTTCTGAACAAACTTTGAATTTTCCAAAGAAATTTTGAAAGTCATAAACAATTTTGAAAGCACGTACATTTTTTTGGAGTTGTCGGAACTTTTTGAAAAATAATAAACTTGTAAACGAAGTAGAAAAAAGGAAACAGTGAAAACCTAGAAAAAAACTAATATGGAAGATTCTGGAATATTCCTACCTACGTGAACGGCATGAGCCCCAAGAACTGAAGTTTGCCTTCTACACTCCCGCCTAGGCGCTCTCCAGCTCCAGCTCCATAACCTCCGCCCCCAGAGACCCGGGAAGTGAAGCTGTCCGCCTCCACGTCGCAGCTAAGCGACTAATTTGCCGTCGATGCTGAGTCGACCAAGCTTGGCGTCGATGGAAGGGGAGTAGCGGTGGCCTTCCTGGGACCAAAGCAGCGGCGACCTACTATGCACTACTCTTTCTTGCTGTCGGCGACGCCCGTGGACGTGCCGACTTTGTGGTCGTCGTGGCAGGGGCGCGGCCTCGGCGATGTCCTCCTCATCGTCGGTCTCACCAAACACCGCCTCGCCCACGTCGTTGCACTCCTTGTAGGCGACCGCCACCTCCGCCACCCACTGGTGGTACAGTTAGCTGGAGAGGCGGATCTCGCGAGCGGAGCGGTAGGACTCAAGAAGCGCCTCCTGCTCCGCGTCCGACGCGACTGCCCTGCCGCACGGTGGACGCCCGTATCGATCCCTATGAGCTCATGAGTGATATTCGAGTAAACCTATGGTTATCATGTGATGTTCATTTTGCTTCACGATACTTCACAAAACCCGGGATGTATTAGTATCCACCTGAGTCATCACCATGCTCACTGTACCGAAATCCTCTTTACCGGTTTTGTTCTTATTTCTCGTTATTGTGTTCCGGCATCCCCCTGACGTAGTCACCTGTGTCTAACTAGACGATGATGGATGCCATCACATCAAGAGGGGCCTAAGAATATCTCTCAATTGCCGGAGGAGAAAATCTCACTCTCGAGATATCTAGTCCCTTATCAAACTTTTTGATGAACTTGTAAGTTGTTGTTATGATCACCGTGTTACACGTGACGTTTGAGCAACACCAAAGCCCGTCGTATAGTAAAAAGTGACTACGGCACTCTCATGGTCTACGGAGCAAAATCACATGTTAACACTCTCTGTTATTACAACTAATTACAGACGATATTACTCAATTCATAATAAACAAGTTTGGGTCGATTCAATATGATCGTTCTTCCAACGTCAAATTCTAAATGTTGTTTAAGACTATCGTTACACTTAAGGATGTCGTAAGATCCAGAAAATGTGATCACCAACAACACTTGAGCTAGTCTTAGAGGAGAGACTAGGAACCTTTATTTTATCCATTTATCATATCACACATGCATATGAGTTTTCCACTGAATCACATATTCCAGGATCATAGTAGTTATAACGTGACATATAAACACTTAATTATGAATATGTAAATATAATAATACAATATTATGCCTTTAGGGCATATTTCCAACACTATCTCCCTTCATCCCGGATCGTTGCAGTTGGGGGTAAAACAGAGACCACTTATAGGCTGCATCTATGGGGACCTTTTCCCCTTAATCACCGATTGATAACCGGAGTTGGGAAGAACGGTGGTGGCGTATGTGATACGGGGTTGTTGCGCGTACACACGTATCTGTACCGGCTCTGCCACAAATAGAAATATGCAAAGTGGCTTAGGAATCTAACATAGCATTTTTTTAGGCACCGCTATAGATACACGCTAGTGGGGAATCCAGACTCTCTGGGAATGCCTTAGTACTATTTATTTCTTGACCCTTGCTTACGATCCTTATTACTACATTTTATTTGAGTACTTTTCTTTTATGCTTGTTACTTCGCTTCACCATAACATCACTTCTTTGGATTTCTCTCAACTTACATGCATAGCTATTTAAACCCTTCAATAGACAAAAGATTGATTCGTGTGCTTCTTGTGAGATCAATACTCTTACTTCAAAAAGGATACAACTAAACTGTTGGGGAACACAGTATTTCAAAAAAAATTCCTACGATCACGCAAGATCTATCTAGGAGATGCATAGCAACGAGAGGGGGAGAGTGTGTCTACATACCCTCGTAGACCGAAAGCGGAAGCGTTTAGTAACGCGGTTGATGTAGTCGAACGTCTTCGCGATCCAACCGATCAAGTACGAATGCACGACACCTCCGTGATCTACACAGGTTCAGCTCGGTGATGTCCCTCGAACTCTTGATCTAGTTGAGGCCGAGGGAAAGTTTCGTCAGCACGACGGCGTGGTGACGGTGATGATGAAGTTACCGATGCAGGGCTTCGCCTAAGCACTATGACAATATGACCGAGGTGTAAAACTGTGGAGGGGGGCACCGCACACGGCTAAAGATCAACTTGTGTGTCTATGGGGTGTCCCCCTCCCCGTATATAAAGGAGGGGAGGAGGAGGCCAGCCGGCCCTAAGGGGGCGCGCCCAAGGGGGGAATCCTACTCCAAGTAGTAGGAGAAGAAGGAAGGAGAGGGGGAGGGAAAGAGGGGCCGCGCCCCTTCCCCTAGTCCTATTCGGACTCCCATTGGGGGGGGGGGCACCTCCTGACTGCTGCCCTCTCTCTCCCCTAAGGCCCACTAAGGCCCATTACTTCCCCGTGGGGTTCCGGTAACCCCTCCAACACTCTGGTTTTATCCGAAACCACCCGGAACACTTCCGGTGTCCGAATGTAACCTTCCAATATATCAATCTTTATGTCTCGACCATTTCGAGACTCCTCGTCATGTCCGTGATCTCATCCGGGACTATGAACAACCTTCAGTACATCAAATCACATAACTCATAATACAAATCGTCATCGAATCTTAAATGTGCGGACCCTATGGGTTCGAGAACTATGTAGACATGACCGAGACACATCTCCGGTCAATAACCAATAGCGGAACCTGAATGCTCATATTGGTTCCTACATATTCTATGAAGATCTTTATCGGTCAAACCGCATAACAACATACGTTGTTCCCTTCGTCATCGGTATGTTACTTGCCCGAGATTCGATCGTCGGTATCATCATACCTAGTTCAATCTCGTTACCGGCAAGTCTCCTTACTTATATATATATATATATATATATATATATATATATATATATATATATATACATATATTCAAATGTTTTTGCCTTCCTGAGCCAACAAGAATCAGAAGCATAGTAGGATGCATGGAGACATACATGTAGTCTCTGACCAACTTGTGGTTTGCAAAAATGAAGATTCATACCGGTCTGATTTGATGATCAAGACGAGCTATATATATGTGGGCCATGTTTTATTTTTATTTTGCAAAGAAGGAAATTTATTGATCAAGAAATAAGGTTATTACAATCAGCAGCCACAATGCTAGATGTCTCCTCTGGGGCATTGTGCAGCCAACAAGCTATGCATTGTTGCATTCTACCGGCAGAGACAAGGGTATGTCTAGCTACATTACACTCTCACATAACCTTTTCTAACATAATCTGTTCTAACATAATCTGTTAGCGTGTTGTATATGTTGTATACGTACTTTGTATTGTACCTCTATTGTATGACTTGGTCATGATGTAACTCTCCCCTAGTCTCTAGGATCTAGATAGGGCCATGCACGCCTAGGACGTGCCTATCTTCCTGGAGCCGTTGAGGTCTCCCTCCTATATGTAATCTCTCTGTGAGCTAATGCAAGTGTACACAATTCATCCCATAACTTGATATCAGCTGCTTTGGCCTTCGAGGATCTATTCAGCCCACCTTCCTCACCAGCGGCGCAATCCCCTTCTTCCGCCGCCCTCTCCTCTGGGACCTCTCCCTCTGCTCTGGCTGCATCCTCCACCACCACCACCGCTGCCCTCTTCTCCTCCGCTGCTCCCTCCTCCAGCCACTCCCCTCTCAACATCCACAACGATCACATCTCCAACTATGTCAAGTTCAAACTGGATCCTGCTGAGAATAATTTCTCCAAGTGGCGCACCTTCTTCCGCATCGTCCTCCTCCAGTATCGCGTGCAGGACCATGTCGACAGCCCGCCTCCTCGCAGTGCCGACGCTGATTGGCTCGCCGTCGACTAGCGCCTAGTTCTCTGGATGCTCTTCACCCTGGCTGATCCCCTTCTTGAGCTCATCTCCGGCGGCGTCCTCGACGCCTACACGGCTTGGCACCGCATCTCCGATTGCTTTCTGGCCAACCAGGGCACCCAGATTCTCCACCTCACTCGCCGGTATCGCAACCTGCAGCAAGGCGACCTTCCCATCGTCGAGTACGCCCGTCGCCTCAAGGCTCTTGCGAACAGCCTGGCGGATGTGGGCGCCGCCGTCTCTGACAACGACCTCACCATGCAGCTCCTCCCCGGCCTCTCTCCCCACTTCGAGACGATCTGCATCGTGTTGGGCGACACGAACCCGCTCCCACCCTTCGGCATCGTTCGCTCCCGGCTCAAGCTGGCCGAGTACAACATCTCCCTGCGCGTGGCCACTGATGGCGCCACCGCCCTCTCCATCACCCATGGCGGTTCCGGTGGATCGAGTGGCCCTGGTAGATCCGGTGGCTCCGACGGTTCTGGCAGCCCCGGCGGCTCCGACGACCACGGTGGATCTCGCCCTCCTGCTGGCAATCGTGCTGGCTCCGATGGCTATTCCGAACATGGTGGTGGCTCCCGTGGTGGCCACAACGGTGACCGTGGCCGTGGCCGTGGTGACTTGTTCTACCGTGGCGCTCCCCCATCGACGCCCGTCCCCTACACCAGCTACTTCGCGCCATACGGCATGGCTCTGTAGCTCCCGCGCCCCGGCTGGTCTGCACCCAACGCAGCGGTTTGCTCGTCCCCCGCCCAGGCGTCCACTCGCAGGCCTACCTCGTCATGTTCTCCGGGCCGCCGCCACCATACTCCATGCAGCCCGACCACCCACTGGCTCCCTCCTGGGATCATGTTGCTCCCTTCAACCATGCTGCCCATCAATCGGGCCTCCCCTCCAACGAGTGGTTTCTGGACTCCGGTGCCTCTTCTCACGTGACGGGTAATGCAGGTATCCTCTCGTCTCCTTCTCTTCCAAGGCATGATTTTTCAAGCATTATTGTTGGCAATGGGCAGCATTTACCTATTGTGGCATCTGGTTCCGTTAACCTCTCCCCCATCCCCTTCTCTCTATACAATGTTTTAGCCTCTCCTTCCATTGTTCCTAATCTTATCTCTATTCGGCAATTTACTATCGATAACAATGTCACTATAACTTTCACTCCTTATGGTTTTCATGTGAAGGATCTTCACACCCAGAAGGTTCTCATGACGTCTAGTAGCTCCGACGATATTTACCCTGTTTTTGGCAATAATTCAGCTGGCGGCCGGGCTTTGTCCATCACCACCAGCGACTTGTGGCATCGCCGGCTTGGGCATCCCGGCAAATCTTCATTAGCTCGCACCATTCGCTCTATTTTACCCAATTGTAATTATGCTACACCCTCATTTTGTGAGGCATGTCAACTTGGGCGCCAACCTCGCTTAGCTTTTCCCTCTTCCAATAATGTTACCACTGCCCCGTTCCAATTAATTCATTGTGATATTTGGACATCCCTTGTTACAAGCTTTTCAGGCTATGAATATTATCTTGTTATTTTAGATGATTACTCCCATTACTCATGGACCTTTCCATTGCGTGCTAAATCCGACACTTCCGCCACTCTCATACATTTTTTCAATATATCCTCACCCAATTTCATGTTCTCATTCAATGCATGCAATGTGATAACGGAGGAGAATTCATCAACACCGCCCTTCGCTCGTTCTCTTCTCACCGTGGGATCTCCATTCGCCTCCCTTGCCCTCATACCTCTCCTCAAAATGGCAAGGCAGAACGTCTACTATGCACCACCAATAACATCGTCTGAACTCTTCTTGTCCAAGCCAATCTTCCTCCTCAATTTTGGGTTGAAGCCCTACACACCGCTACCCATTTACTCAACCGGCGACCCTCTAGTGCCATTCGTTACCACACACCCTTCTTCCTCCTTACCGGCATCTCTCCGACCTATGACCACCTTCGTGTGTTTGGGTGCCTCTGCTTTCCCAATCTATAAGCCACAAGCCCTCGCAAACTTGCCCCTCGCTCTACGCGGTGCGTTTTCCTCGGTTACCCACTCGAACACAAAGGATATCACTGCTTTGACTTAACCTTGATACGTCTCCATCGTATCTACTTCTCCAATCACTTTTTCCCTTGTTTTGGACTCTAACTTGCATGATTTGAATGGAACTAACCGGGACTGACGCTGTTTTCAGCAGAATTGCCATGGTGTTATTTATGTGCAGAAACAAAAGTTCTCGGAATGACCTGAAAATTCACGAAACATCTTTTCGGAAATAATAAAAAATCCCTGCAAAAGATGAAGACCAGGGGGCCCACCACCTGTCCACGAGGGTGGGGGGCGCGCCTGCCCCCCTAGGGCGCGCCCCCCTACCTCATGGGCCCCCTGGAGCTCCTCCGACCTCAACCCCAACTCTATATATTTGCTTTCGGGGAGAAAAAAATCAGAGAGAAGTATTCATCGCGTTTTACGATACGGAGCCGCCACCAAGCCCTAAAACCTCTCGGGAGGGCTGATCTTGAGTCCGTTCGGGGCTCCGGAGAGGGGAATCCGTCGCCATCGTCATCATCAACCTTCCTCCATCACCAATTTCATGATGCTCACCATCGTGCGTGAGTAATTCCATCATAGGCTTGCTGAACGGTGATGGGTTGGATGAGATTTATCATGTAATCGAGTTAGTTTTGTTAGGGTTTGATCCCTAGTATCCACTATGTTCTAAGATTGATGTTGCTATGACTTTGCTATGCTTAATGCTTGTCACTAGGGCCTGAGTGCCACGATTTCAGATCTGAACCTACTATGTGTTCATCAATATATGAGAGTTCTTGATCCTATCTTGCAAGTCTATAGTCACCTATTATGTGTTATGATCCGTTAACCCCGAAGTGACAATAATCGGGATACTTACCGGTGATGACCGTAGTTTGAGGAGTTCATGTATTC
>NC_041388.1:67949128-67988925 GCF_002162155.2 Triticum dicoccoides
GGGGGGGGTAGGAGAAAAGATGTCATGCAAGTTCTTTTCCTAAGCACGTATGACTATATTCGAAATACATGCCTACATTACATTGATGAATTGGAGCTACTTCTGTGTCACGCTAGGTTATGACTGTTACATGATGAACCGCATCCGGCATAATTCTCTATCACCGGTCCATTGCCTATGAGCTTTCCATATATTGTTATTCGCTTATTTACTTTTTCCATTGCTACTGTTACAATAACTACAAAATACCAAAAACATTACTTTTGCTATCATTACCTTTTGCTACCGCTACCACTACTATCATATTACTTTGCTACTAAACACTTTGCTGCAGATATTAAATTTCCAGGTGTGGTTGAATTGACAACTCAGCTGCTAATACTTGAGAATATTCTTTGTCTCCCCTTGTGTCGAATCAATAAATTTGGGTTGAATACTCTACCCTCGAAAACTGTTGCGATCCCCTATACTTGTGGGTTATCAAGACTATTTTCTGGCGCTGTTGCCGGGGAGCATAGCTCTATTCATTGAGTCACTTGGGATTTATATCTTCTTATTATTATGAAGAACTTGAGAGATCCAAAAACCAAGATTTATCCCTCAACTACGAGGGGAGGTAAGGAACTGCCATCTAGCTCTGCACTTGATTCACCTTCTGTTTTGAATAAGCTTGCGACACCTAAACCTGCTTCTGCTATTCGTTCTGATATGTCGCATGTTATTGATGATGCCACTTCTGCTATGCATGATACTTATGATGAAACTACTTCTATGCTTGATACTATTGTGCCACTTAGTGAATTTCTTGATGAACAACTTGCTAGGGCTAGAGAGAATGAAAATATTGAATCTGATAATACTAATGAGAGTGACGAGGAAGACTTGCCTGTTATTCCTAAGGGTTATGTTTTTTTATAAATAAACTTCTTTAGCTATTTTAGCTTGCAAAGATAGATACAAACTCAAGAGGTTATTAGCAAATGAAAGCAGCAATCTCTTAATGCTAGAATGAAACCTGACCCTGCTTTTGCTACTTCACCTATCTATGTTACCGATAAGGATTATGAATTCTTTGTTGATCCTGATATAATTACTTTGGTTGAATCTGATCCTTTTCATGGCTATGAATCTGAAACTGTTGTGGCACATCTTACTAAATTAAATGATATAGCCACCCTGTTCACTAATGATGAGAGAACTCGTTACTTTTATATCCTTAAAATATTTCTGTTCTCACTAAAGGGTGATGCTAAGATATGGTTTAATTCTCTTGATCCTGGTTGTGTGCGTAGTCCCTAGGATATGATATATTACTTCTCTGCTAAATATTTCCCTGCTCATAAGAAACAAGCTGCTTTAAGGGATATATATATAATTTTGTGCAAATTGAAGAAAAGAGTCTCCCAAAAGCTTGGGGGAGGCTTGTCAAATTACTTAATGCTTTGCCTGATCATCCTCTTAAGAAAAATGAAATACTTGATATCTTTTATAATGGACTAACCGATGCCTCCAGAGATTACCTGGATAGTTGTGCTGGTTCTGTTTTCAAGGAAAGAACGCCAGATGAAGCTGAAATTCTATTGAATAATATGTTGGCAAATGAAAATAATTGGACACCTCCTGAGCCAGTTCCTGAGCCTATTCCTAAACCAACTCCGAAGAAGAGAGGTATTCTATTTCTCAGTCCTGAAGATATGCAAGAGGCAAAGAAATCCATGAAAGAAAAGGGTATTAAAGCTGAAGATGTTAATAATTTACCTCCTATTGAAGATATACATGGTCTTAATTTACCGCCTGTTGAAGAAACATATGATCTTGATCCATCACCTATTGGAGAAACTCATGGTCTTGATAACCCGACACAGGTAGTAAAGGTAAATTCTCTCTATAGATATGTTAAAGCTGAAATCCCATTTACTAAATTTGCTAGCCCATGCTTAGATGAGTTTGATAAATTTATGGCTAAGCAAGAAGATTTTAATGCTTATTTTGGTAGACAATTGAAATACAATTCAAATATGCTTGAGCACTTGGGTGATTATATGGCTAATGTCAAAGGTGAACTAAACTTATTAGTAAACATGCTTCTATGGTTACCACTCAAGTAGAACAAGTACTTAAAGCTCAAAATGATTTTCTCAATGAATTGAATAGTAAGAATAATGATAATGTTGTTAGAGTGGCTACTAGAACTGGTAGAATGACTCAGGAACCTTTGTACCCTGAGGCCACCCTAAGAGAATTGAGCAAGATTCTCAGAGAAATAATGTAGATGCACCCAGTCCTTCTAAAAGCAAGAAAAAGAAAAATGATAGGACTTTGCATGCTTCTAGTGAACCTATTACTTAAACACCTGAGAATCCAAATGATATTTTTATTTCTGATGCTGAAACACAATCTGGTAATGAACCTGAAACTAGTGATAATGTTAATGATAATGTTCATTATGATGCTCAACCTAGCAATGATAATGATATAGAAATTGAATCTGTTGTTGATCTTGATAACCCACAATCAAAGAATCAATGTTATGATAAGAAAGACTTTGTTGCTAGGAAACATGGTAAAGAAAGAGGACCATGGGTTCAGAAACCCATGCCTTTTCCTCCCAAACCATCCAAGAAAAAGGATGATGAGGATTTTGAGCGCTTTGCTGAAATGATTAGACCTATCTTTTTGCGTATGCGATTAACTGATATGCTCAAAATGAATCCTTATGCTAAGTATATGAAAGATATTGTTACTAATAAAAGAAAGATACCGGAAGCTGAAATTTCCACCATGCTTGCTAATTATACTTTTGAGGGTGGAATACCTAAGAAACTAGGAGATCCCGGTGTACCAACTATACACTACTAGGGAAAAGCCTACCAGCAGCGAGGGTTTTGGGCCTCTCGGTAGCGCGGGCACCGGCGCTACTAATAAGGCGCTACAGCTAACATATAGCAGTAGCGCCGGTTGTCCCACGCTACTGCTATACATGAATAGCTGTAGCGCTCTTTGGGAAAGGGCGCTACTGATATTATCTGCAGCGCTGTTTGCTGGGACGCGCTACTGACAATGCGGCGCTACTGCTAAATTTCCCCCCTCGCTACTACTAGTTTATTTATTAGTTTTTTTCCTGCATATTTGTTTTGTATTTCTTTTGTATTTGAATAGGCTTTATACAATAATCTTTAGCATATCATACACATACAAATGTAATCATAGCATATACATACAATTAGTCTCATCAAATCATGTCATCATCATAATCATCATCCAACACAAAGTGGTCTCTTGTCATCATCTCGAAAATAGCGATACAAGTCTCGAATGATATGCAAATACATCGTCATCCATCTAAACAATGATATACGCGAGAAGAGCTATCACTTTGAGAACATGAGTTCGTATCCCTCTTTCGCATTAGCGTGAACCTCTAAACTAACTACTGCCTGTCGCTCGGAAACCGGAAGGGCCTGACACTCCGACCACTTGTCGTATATATACTCCGGGCATAGCACTTCTTCGCCATCTATGATCTATGCACCTGCATCATCACATGAGTCGATGATATGCAACATATATAGTTGAGCAACAGAAAGAGACAGACTTTCCTTTCTCTCCTCCGTGGTCTCACGGTAGTACTTCTTCCACGTGGTGCCGTCTCCGACACCGTGCACGCGTCCATACAACGGTCGAGTATCCACCGGTTGTTGTTTCAATATGTTCAACGCCCGGTTGAATGGAGTGTCCCACTTGGGCCTCGCCAATGCCTCAGACGGCGAGTCGCTTTCGGCCGCAATCCTGTGCTGCTCTCTCTGCAAAAGGCACAACGATCGTTTACAAATATGACTAACGTGTGCAGTCGAATTGATCAGAAACTAAAATTACCAGTAGTCTCATGAACTCCGTAATGACCGGTGTTGTCTCGTAAACCTTTTTCACTGGGTCCCAACGGTGCCGGGCCCTGAGGACGTCACGCTCCTGTGGGGCGGTGAACTCCGCCAAGGGGTCTGGGATGCCCAGACTCGTGGCTTCCGCGTCCTCCTTGGCCCATTTGGACCTCTTTCCGCCGTAACCACGGCTTCTGAGGTGGTGGCTCCCAATGTTCCTCTCTTGAAGCCCCTTCATGTACTTAGACTTTTTTTGGCATCTTCGGCCTCGCAAGCCTCCTTGAATATTTGAAACTGCTCTTCCGTGATTGTCGGATTATCCTTTACAATCTCGGAGTAGGGTTCCTTCTTGTCGATGATCCTTGCTTTCACTCGATTTTTCCAGGCGGCCAACGCGTCGCTAAACTTGGTCATGGCATGTTTGTTTATCTTCTTCATTGTCGGGTCCTCATCTGGATCTTTATAATCCTTCTCATTCCGGCCCGGGAACAAGAATATCTGGTGAAACTTCTTTAGGAGGGAGCTCCTCATATTTTTCTATGTTATGTAGTCTCTCATCGTTGATGGTGGCGGTTGTCCGTACGATGCAGCCTATTTGATTGCCGTAGCATCGACGCGCTTCCTCGGGCGCCGTTGGCTCAAAATTGCCGTCGTCCACCTCCATGACCACCACTCTAGTAGTCCTGAGTTTGTTAGGAACCCGTTGCCTCTTTGCTTTCGGTTCTACACCGGCTCCGCTCCCTAAGGCAGCGCCGGTCTCAGTCTCAGCGCCGGTCCCGATGCCGGTCTGAATCTGAGCGCCGGTCTTAGTCTCAGCACCGGTCTGCGTGTCGGTCTCAGTCCCCGATGCCACCGGTGGGCCCAGCAATAACATCGGTTGATCATCGGTAAGGCTAAAAAATTCGTCTGCCGCCCGGTAGGCGTCGTCGCAATCACCAGAACCCTGTCCTTCATCATTGCTAGCCATGTTTCCTATGATTAAATCTAGTCAATTAATTCTAGACCTAATAAAATGAATAATGACATAAAAAAGGCCTATTGTTTTGCAGGAATGTTGACTCCTTCCTGGTGTGGCAAATCACGGGCACTCGATATGTCCTAGTTTGTAGCACAAGTCATGCCGAAATTCACGGAAAATTTCGGCATCAGCTTTGCTAAAAAGTGGACAAATCGAGAACCTGAAATTTGCCGAAAAAGAAATGAATCAACATTCCGGCAAAACATAGGCCACTAAGCATCATTCCCTGCAAATAGTGTCCAAATATACACGAGCAACCACATGTGCAAACAGTGTAGAAGAAAATTCATTTAACTACTAATAGAACAAAATTCAGTTAACTTTAGTGCTCTATAATGATGAAAGGAAAAAAAATCAGTTAACTACTAATTTCATTCATTTAGGTTATTCATTTAACATCACCTAATTAACCTACTGTACCAATACTACTAGCAGCACTACTAACCTAATTAACCTAGCAAAACTCTAGTGCCCTAACTGAAAAACATCTAATTAACATCTAATTTTTTCTCTCAAATACAGAGAGAGATGAGTGAGGGGGAGGGGTGGGGGACTTACAGAGAGGGGAGAGACGTTGGCGGGGAGGTGCTCGGTGACGGAGGCAGGGGCGGAGAGGGCGGGCTCGGGCACGGGCAAGGGCGGTCCTGGGCGGGCTCGGGTGGCGGTGAGGTGGAGGGCGCCGACGGTGACGTGGAGGGCGGCCTTGGGCGGCGGCTGTGAGGCTGAGGGCGGCCTCAGGCGGCGGCGGTGAGGCTGAGGGCGGCCTCGGGCGGCGGCGGTGAGGCTGAGGGCGGCCTCGGGCGGCGGCGGTGAGGCTGAGGGCGGCCTCGGGTGGCAGTAGTGAGGAGACGGCGGCGAGGGCGAGGGACGATTTGGGGAAGAATTGGTGGCCGGGGGCGGGGTGGGGGGAAACCGCTGTTTAAGTGAAACGTAACGGTAGCGCATTTCCGAAAACGCGCTATAGCTAAGTTAGCTATAGCGCATTTACTGAAACCCGCTACTGCTATTCCTTTCTCCTTTTTTTCCCTTTTTTCTTTTATTTTTCTTTACATTTTATTTTTTCCCTTTCTCCTTTTTCTATTTCTTTCATTTTCATTTACTTTTCTACTTGTTTTTCACTTTATTTTATTTCCGTTAGCAGCAGCGCTTTACACGTAAGCGCGCTGCAGCTAAGGGGATTAGCAGTAGCACTGGGCCATTATAAGCGCTACTGCTAGGTTGGGCTAGCCATGTGCGCCCAGTTCAAACGTAGCAGCAGCGCTTTTCGCTAGTACGCGCTACTGCTAAAGTCATAGCAGTAGCGTGGTTTATTTACACGCGCTGCTACTAAGTAGCAGCAGCGCTTGATTTTGTACAGCGCTACTGGTAAAATTCTGTGTATAGGCTTTTCCCTAGTAGTGATACCATGCTCCATTAAAAGAAACTATGTTAAAACTGCTTTATGTGATCTTGGAGCCAGTGTTAGTGTTATGCCTCTCTCTATATATATATTGTAGACTTGATTTGAATAAGTTGACACCTATTGAAATATCTTTGCAAATGGCTGATAAATCAACTGCTATACCTGTCGGTATTTGTGAGGATGTGCCTGTTGTAGTTGCAAACGTTACTATTTTAACAGACTTTGTTATTCTTGATATTCCCGAGGACGATAGTATGTCTATTATTCTTGGAAGACCCTTTTTGAATACTGCAGGGGCTGTTATTGATTGCACTAAAGGCAATGTCACTTTTCATGTTAATGGTAATGAGCATACGGTACACTTTCCGAGGAAACAACCTCAAGTTCATAGTATCAACTCTATTGGAAAATTTTCATCGATTATATTTGGAGGTTTTGAATTTCCTCTCCCTACTATCAAGAAGAAATATGATATTCTTATTATTGGGGATGTGCATATCCCCGTTGAGGTAACATAGTGTTATTCGAAATTTCTCCGGTTCCATGTTATTCGAAATGAGTTCGTTAATAATACTTGATCAACCTTGTTAGTGGATTCCTTTTGATGGGCATGAGATGGATGAAACTAGAAGGCACAACCTTCTATATCCCACTTTTACTTTCTGTTATTTATATTAAATAAAATAAAATTAGTATTTTCTGTCTGTTATCTGAATTATCCGTGCAATATAAAAATACCCCAAAAATAAAAGTTCTCCAAATGCCCTGAAATTTAAATATGATTTTTCTGGAATATTTGAGAATATTTGGCACTCAGAACACAGCAGGAGGAGCTGGCACCTAGCCACGAGGGTCAGGGGCGCGCCCTACCCCCTGGGCGCGCCCCCTACCTCATGGGCCCACGGTGGCCCTCCTCCACTTATCCTTTCACCCACACACTCCTTCTTCCTCCCACAAACACGAATATCCAGCTCAAACCCGAGTCCAAGCTCATTTTGCAGCCATTTTCGATCTCCTTGCTCAAAGCACCTCTCACAAAACTGCTTGGGGAGATTGTTCCTTGGTATGTGACTCCTCCATTGGTCCAATTAGTTTTTGTTTTAGTGCTTTATTCATTGCAAATTTGTGCTGCCTAGGTGACCATGTTCTTGAGCTTGCATGTCAAATTTATATGGTTCCAAGTAGTTTTGATGCATGATATAGGCTCTAGGCACTTGTAGGAGTAGTTGCTATCAATATTATTGAGTTTGGTTTACTTTTATTTTGAAGTTACTAAAAATTTTATGAATTTTTCAAAGGAAGAAATATGCTTAGGAAAATGTTCCAAGGTGGTTCTTCAAGAAAGCAAGGACCCAGGCTTGCAATGCGTGATGCTGATGAAGAGCCACCAAGAGACGCTCCGGTGCGTCCTTGTGAATGGCCTTCTTAAAACTTTATGGATCGAGCGGGAATTAAGGAAGAATTTAATGCATATTTGTGTAATGCTGATCTTGTGAGCTTCGAGCAAGAGAAGTGCAGCCAGTATCACTATCTCACTAGTTCCTTTGTGAGGAGGTTTCAATTTTCATCTTCATGTAATTCTCCAACTGTCCTGTTTGATCTTTGTGAAAATTCTTATACTATGGACTTAGAGGATTTTACCACTGCTTGCAAACTTCCACAATGGGGTAGTATCAGGGAACCTCGCAAATCTGAATTTAGAGATTTTCTTGCTAGTATAACTATGGGGGAATCTAGAGATATAACACGAGCTACCATAGGGAGCATTCATTTTCCTGCTATACATTATTTTTCTCTCTTCATAGGTAGATGCATTAACGGTAAATATGAAGCATGTCACATGTGTGTGTCTGACCTCAGTATTCTTAGGAGTGCTGTGTTGGGAGATAAATCTTATAATTTGGGAGCCACTGTTGCACGTAGGTTGCATCTTAATAGATTTAATGGAGATTTCTTTGGTGGAATTTATGCAACCCGCATAGCTAATTTTCTTGGTATAGCCATACGTGAAGATGATATTGAGTTGCCCCCTACTTATTTGGATTTTAATGCTATGGTTCACCACCAGTTTGTTGAGAGGAGTGAATCACCTCTCCAGTATCGACTAATCTTTGACAGACGGCGTGTTGTCCGTATTACTCTCCCTGCTCCTGCCTTCTTTGATTATCAGGCAAAAGGAAGATATGTTATTACCAGAGAGGAGGCAGATGAGTACGAGAGGAGGGTAGAGGCCGCTCGTCGCCACGCTGCAGCTCAGGAGGCAATAGTCACTGCATCGCAGTACGACCCCAACTATTATTATGGATATCCGCCAGGCCAGCAGTTGCCATAGACCAACTTAGGCCAAAAGCCTAAGCTTGGGGGAGTACGTATTTCTCACCGACATTACATTTATGTTCACACACTCACTGCTAGATGTTGGTGCTCATACTTTTTCATTGTATTATCCATGCTAGTTTACTTTCCTTTTTATGCTTTCTTCTTGTGTGTTTAATAAACCTTAAGAAAAACAAAAAAAATAGTTGTAGCTTTTAGCTAGTTTTAATTTCCATGCTTGTAGTAGTAATTAAAAAGAAAACCCAAAAAGATTTCATGTTCTTCTTTTGCTTGTTGGGAGCTTTCCCATGTAAATAGTTTTATTTCTTTTCTTTTCTTGAGGGTCGATAGTAGAAGACCATGATTAAATTGTTGAAGTGGCTCTTATATGCAGTATTGTTGATCTGACAAAAGAGCCCATATTGCCTTGTCTTCTCTTGTTTATTGAATGCTTGCAGATTCCAGCTTAGTCCAATGCACGTGCACTATTATTATTATTCACATCGTTCGGTCGTGCAAGTGAAAGGCAATTATGACGATATATGGTGGACTGACTGAGATGAGAAAAGCTGGTATGAACTCGACCTCTTTTGTTTTTGTAAATATGATTAGTTCATCGTTCCTGATTCAGCCTATTATGAATAAACATGCTTGCAATGACAACTAGAGATCACAGTTTCTTGTGCCATGCTTGATTAGCTATGAGTTATAATGTTTTACCTTGCGTGCCAACATGCTATTAAAATGGTTATGATGTGGTATGATAGGGTGGTATCCTCCTCTGAATGATTTAAGTGACTTGACTTGGTGCATGTTCACACATGTAGTTGAAACAAAATCAACATAGCCTTCATGATATTTATGTTCATGGTGGATTATATCTGACTCATGCTTGCATTCGGTGTTGATTAATTTTAATGCATGTTCATGACTGTTGTCGCTCTCTAGCTGGTCGCTTCCCAGTCTTTTTCTAGCCTTCACCTGTACTAAGCGGGAATACTGCTTGTGCATCCAATCCCATAAACCCCAAAGTTATTCCACATGAGTGTTGGAAATATGCCCTAGAGGCAATAATAAAATGGTTATTATTATATTTCCTTGGTCATGATAATTGTCTATTGTTCATGCTATAATTGTATTATCCGGAAATTGTAATACATGTGTGAATACATAGGCCACAACATGTCCCTAGTGAGCCTCTAGTTGACTAGCTCGTTGATCAATAGATGGTTACGGTTTCCTGACCATGGACATTGGATGTCATTGATAACGGGATCATATCATTAGGAGAATGATGTGATGGACAAGACCCGATCCTAAGCATAGCGCAAGATCGTGTAGTTCGTCTGCTAAAGCTTTTCTAATGTCAAGTATCTTCTCCTTAGACCATGAGATTGTGCAACTCCCGGATACTGTAGGAATACTTTGGGTGTGCCAAACATCACAACGTAACTGGGTGACTATAAAGGTGCACTACGGGTATCTCTGAAAGTGTCTGTTGGGTTGGCATGAATCGAGACTGGGATTTGTCACTCCGTATGACGGAGAGGTATCTCTGGGCCGACTCGGTAAGACATCATCGTAATGAGCTCGGTTTGACTAAGGGTTGGTCACGGGATGATGTGTTACGCAACGAGTAAAGTGACTTGCCGGTAACGAGATTGAATGAGGTATTGGGATACTGACGATCGAATTTCGGGCAAGTAACGTACCGATTGACAAAGGGAATTATATACGGGATTGCTTGAATCCTCGACATCATGGTTCAACCGATGAGATCATCGTGGAACATGTGGGAGCCAACATGGGTATCCAGATCCCGCTGTTGGTTATTCGCCGGAGAGTTGTCTCGGTCATGTCTGCATGGTTCCCGAACCCGTAGGGTCTACACACTTAAGGTTCGATGACGCTAGGGTTATTAAGAAGATTTGTATGTGATTACCGAATGTTGTTCGGAGTCCTGGATGAGATCTCGGACGTCACGAGGAGTTCCGGAATAGTCCGGAGGTGAAGATTTATATATGGGAAGTCATCATACGGTCACCGAAAATATTCGGGGGTATACCGGTATTGTACCGGGACCACCGGAGGGGTTCCGGGGGTCCACCTGCCCCGGAGGGCCTTATGGGCTGTAGGTGGAAGGGAACCAGCCCCTAGTGGGCTGGGCGGCATTCCCCCCTAGGGCCCATGCGCCTAGGGTTTTGGGGGAACCCTAAAGGGGGGCGCCCCCTTGGCCGCCGCCCCCCTCTAGATCTCATCTAGAGGGGCCGGCCCCCTTCCCCCTTCTCCCTATAAATAGAGGGGCGAGGGGAGGGCTGTAGCACCACATCCAAGGCACAGCCCCTCCCCTCCCCAACACCTCTCCTCCTCCGTGTGAGCTTGGCGAAGCCCTGCCGGAGAACTGCCACTCCATCACCACCACACGGTCGTGCTGCTGTTGGAGCCTTCTTCCTCAACCTCTCCCTCCTCCTTGCTGGATCAAGGCGTGGGATATGTCACCGGGCTGCACGTGTGTTGAACGCGGAGGCACCGTTATTCGGTGCTTAGATCGGATTCGGCCGCGATCTGAATCGCTATGTGTACGACTCCTCCAACCGCGTTCTTGCAACGCTTCCGACTCGCGATCTTCAAGGGTATGAAGATGCACTCCCCTCTCGTTGCTAGTTGCTCCATAGATTGGTCTTGGTGATGCGTAGAAATTTTTTAATTTCTACAACGATCCCCAACAGTGGTATCAGAGCCAAGTTTATGCGTAGTTTCTATGCATGAGTAGAACACAAGTTGTTGTGGGCGACGATTTTGTCAATTTACTTGCCATTACTATTCTTATCTTGATTCGACGGCATCGTGGGATGAAGCGGCCCAGACCGACCTTACACGTACGCTTACATGAGACTGGTTCCACCGACTGACATGCACTAGTTGCATAAGGTGGATAGCGGGTGTCTGTCTCTCCCACTTTAGTCGGATCGGATTCGATGAAAAGGGTGAAGGGTAAATAGAAATTGGCCTATCACGTTGTGGTTTTGGCGTAGGTAAGAAACGTTCTTGCTAGAAACCTATAGCAGCCACGTAAAAACTTGCAACAACAATTAGAGGACGTCTAACTTGTTTTTGCAGCATATGCCGTGTGATGTGATATGGCCAAAAGGATGTGATGAATGATATATGTAATGTATGAGATTGATCATGTTCTTGTAATAGGAATCACGACTTGCATGTCGATGAGTATGACAACCGGCAGGAGCCATAGGAGTTGTCTTAATTTATTTATGACCTGCGTGTCAACATAAACGTCATGTAATTACTTTACTTTATTGCTAACCGTTAGCCATAGTAGTAGAAGTAATAGTTGGCGAGACAACTTCATGAAGACACGATGATGGAGATCATGATGATGGAGGTCATGGTGTCATGCCGGTGAAAATGATGATCATGGCGCCCCGAAGATGGAGATCAAAAGGAGCAAAATGATATTGGCCATATCATGTCACTATTTGATTGCATGTGATGTTTATCATGTTTTACATCTTATTTTCTTAGAACGACGGTAGCATAAATAAGATGATCCCTCGCAATAATTTCAAGAAAGTGTTCCCCCTAACTATGCACCATTGCTAAGGTACGTTGTTCCGAAGCACCGCATGATGATCGGGTGTGATAGGTTCTAATGTTCGCATACAACGGGTGTAAGCCAGATTTACACACACAATACACTTAGGTTGACTTGATGAGCCTAGCATGTACAGACATGGCCTCGGAACACGGAAGACCAAGAGGTCGAACATGAGTCGTATAGAAGATAGGATCAACATGAAGATGTTCACCATTAATGACTAGTCCGTCTCACGTGACGATCGGACATAGCCTAGTTGAATCGGATCATGTATCACTTAGATGATTAGAGGGATGTCTATCTGAGTGGGAGTTCATTAAATAATTTGATTAGATGAACTTAATTATCATGAACATAGTCTAAAATTTTTTGCAGTATGTCTTGTAGATCAAATGGCCCACACTAATGTTGCCCTCAACTTCAACGTGTTCCTAGAGAAAACCAAGCTGAAAGACGATGGTAGCAACTACACGGACTAGGTCCGTAACCTGAGGATTATCCTCATAGCTGCCGAGAAAGCATATGTCCTTGATGCACCGCTAGGTGAAGCACCTGTTTTCCCAGCAGAACAAGACGTTATGAACGCTTGGCAGACGCATAGTGATGATTACTCCCTGGTTTAGTGCGGCATGCTTTACAGCTTAGAACCGGGGCTCCAAAAGCATCTTGAGCAACACGGAGCATATGAGATGTTCCAAGAGCTGAAAATGGTTTTCCAAGCTCATGCCCGGGTCGAGAGATATGAAGTCTCCGACAAGTTCTATAGTTGTAAGATGGAGGAGAATAGTTCCATCAGCGAGCACATACTCAAAATGTCTGGGTTGCACAACCACTTGTCTCAGCTGGGAGTTAATCTCCCAGATGATGTGGTCGTTGACAGAATCCTTCAGTCGCTCCCACCTAGCTACAAGAGCTTTGTGATGAACTTCAATATGCAGGGGATGGAAAAGACCATTCCTGAGGTGTATTCAATGCTGAAATCAGCAGAGGTGGAAATCAAAAAGGAACATCAAGTGTTGATGGTGAATAAAACCACTAAGTTCAAGAAAGGCAAGGGTAAAAAGAACTTCAAAAAGGACGGCAAGGGAGTTGCCGCGCCCGATAAGCAAGCTGCCGGGAAGAAGCCAAAGAATGGACCCAAGCCTGAGACTGAGTGCTTTTATTGCAAGGGAAACGGTCACTGGAAGCGAACTGCCCCAAGTACTTAGCGGATAAGAAGGCCGGCAATGCCAAAGGTATATGTGATATACATGTTATTGATGTGTACCTAACCAGTGCTCGTAGTAGCTCCTGGGTATTTGATACCGGTGCAGTTGCTCACATTTGTAACTCAAAACATGAACTGCGGAATAAATGGAGACTGGCGAAGGACGAGGTGACGATGCGCGTCGGGAATGGTTCCAAGGTCGATGCGATCGCTGTCGGCACGCTACCTCTACATTTACCTACGGGATTAGTTTTAAACCTCAATAATTGTTATTTAGTACCAACTTTGAGCATGAACATTGTATCTGGATCTCGTTTAATGCGAGATGGCTACTCATTTAAATATGAGAATAATGGTTGTTCTATTTATATGGGAGACATGTTTTATGGTCATGCCCCACTGGTCAATGGTTTATTCTTATTTAATCTCGAACGTGATGTTACACATATTCATAGTGTGAATGCCAAAAGATGTAAGGTTGATAATGATAGTCCCACATACTTGTGGCACTACCGCCTTGGTCACATTGGTGTCAAACGCATGAAGAATCTCCATGCAGATGGACTTTTGGAGTCTCTCGATTATGAATCATTTGACACGTGCGAACCATGCCTCATGGGCAAAATGACCAAGACTCCGTTCTCCGGAACAATGGAGCGAGCAACCAACTTATTGGAAATCATACATACTGATGTGTGCGGTCCAATGAGTGTTGAGGCTCGCGGTGGCTATCGTTATGTTCTCACCCTCACTGATGACTTGAGTAGATATGGGTATGTCTACTTAATGAAACACAAGTCTGAGACCTTTGAAAAGTTCAAGGAATTTCATAATGAGGTTGAGAATCAACGTGACAGGAAAATCAAGTTCTTACGATCATATCGTGGGGGAGAATATTTGAGTCACGAATTTGGCACGCACTTAAGGAAATGTGGAATTGTTTCACAACTCACGCCGCCTGGAACACCTCAGCGTAATGGTGTGTCCGAACGTCGTAATCGCACTCTATTGGATATGGTACGATCTATGATGTCTCTTACCGATCTACCGCTGTCATTTTGGGGTTATCCTATAGAGACTGCCGCATTCACTTTAAATAGGGCTCCGTCGAAATCTGTTGAGACGACACCATATGAATTGTGGTTTGGTAAGAAACCTAAGTTGTCGTTTCTGAAAGTTTGGGGATGCGATGCTTATGTCAAGAAACTTCAACCGGAAAAGCTCGAACCCAAATCGGAAAAATGCGTCTTCATAGGATACCCTAAAGAAACTACTGGGTATACCTTCTACCTCAGATCTGAAGGCAAGATCTTTGTTGCCAAGAATGGATTCTTTCTAGAGAAAGAGTTTCTCTCGAAAGAAGTAAGTGGGAGGAAAGTAGAACTTGATGAAGTATTGCCTCTTGAACCGGAGAGTGGCGCAGCTCAAGAAAATGTTCCTGAGGTGCCTGCACCGACTAGAGAGGAAGTTAATGATGATGATCATGAAACTTCAGATCAAGTTGCTATTGAACTTCGTAGGTCCACAAGGACATGTTCCGCACCAGAGTGGTATGGCAACCCTGTCCTGGAAATCATGTTGTTAGACAATGGTGAACCTTCGAACTATGAAGAAGCGATGGCGGGCCCAGATTCCGACAAATGGCTGGAAGCCATGAAATCAGAGATAGGATCCATGTATGAAAACGAAGTATGGACTTTGACTGACTTGCCCGATGACCAGCGAGCCATAGAAAATAAATGGATCTTTAAGAAGAAGACAGGCGCGGATGGTAATGTGACCATCTATAAGGCTCGGCTTGTCGCTAAGGGTTATCGACAAGTTCAAGGGGTTGACTACGATGAGACTTTCTCACCCATAGCGAAGCTGAAGTCTGTCCGAATCATGTTAGCAATTGCCGCATTCTATGATTATGAGATATGGCAAATGGACGTCAAAATAGCATTCCTTAATGGTTTCCTTAAGAAGAATTGTATATGATGCAGCCGGAAGGTTTTGTCGATCCTAAGAATGCTGACAAGGTGTGCAAGCTCCAATGCTCAATCTATGGGCTGGTGCAAGCCTCTTGGAGTTTGAACATTCAATTTGATGAGATGATCAAAGCGTTTGGGTTTACGCAGACTTATGGAGAAGCCTATGTTTACAAGAAAGTGAGTGGGAGCTCTATAGCATTCCTCATATTATATGTGGATGACATACTATTGATGGGAAATGATATAGAATTCTTGGAAAGCATAAAGACCTACTTGAACAAGTGTTTTTCAATGAAGGACCTTGGAGAAGTTGCTTATATATTAGGCATCAAGATCTATAGAGATAGATCGAGACGCCTCATTGGTCTTTCACAAAGTACGTACCTTGACAAGATATTGAAGAAGTTCAATATGGATCAGTCCAAGAAGGGGTTCTTGCCTGTATTGCAAGGTATGAGATTGAGCACGGCTCAATGCCCGACCACGGCAGAAGATAGAGAAAAGATGAGTGTTGTCCCCTATGCCTCGGCTATAGGGTCTATTATGTATGCCATGCTGTGTACCAGACCTGATGTAAACCTTGCCGTGAGTTTGGTAGAAAGGTACCAAAGTAATCCCGGCATGGAACACTGGACAGCGGTCAAGAATATCCTGAAGTACCTGAAAAGGACTAAGGATATGTTTCTCGTTTATGGAGGTGACGAAGAGCTCGTCGTAAAGGGTCACGTCGATGCTAGCTTCGACACAGATCTGGATGACTCCAAGTCACAAACTGGATACGTGTATATTTTGAATGGTGGGGCAGTCAGCTGGTGTAGTTGCAAGCAAAGTGTTGTGGCGAGATCTACATGTGAAGCGGAGTACATGGCAGCCTCGGAGGCAGCACAAGAAGCAATCTGGATGAAGGAGTTCATTACCAGCCTAGGAGTTATTCCCAATGCGTCGGGCCCGATGACACTCTTCTGTGACAACACTGAAGCTATTGCCCTTGCCAAGGAGCCTAGTTTTCACAGGAAGACCTGGCATATCAAGCGTCGCTTCAACTCCATTCGTGAAAATGTTCAAAATGGAGACATAGATATTTGTAAAGTGCATACGGACCTGAATGTCACAGATCCGTTGACTAAACCTCTTCCTCGAGCAAAACATGATCAACACCATAACTCTATGGGTGTTCGAGTCATCACAATGTAACTAGATTATTGACTCTAGTGCAAGTGGGAGACTGTTGGACATATGCCCTAGAGGCAATAATAAAATGGTTATTATTATATTTCCTTGTTCATGATAATTGTCTATTGTTCATGCTATAATTGTATTATCCGGAAATCGTAATACATGTGTGAATACATAGACCACAACATGTCCCTAGTGAGCCTCTAGTTGACTATCTCGTTGATCAATAGATGGTTACGGTTTCCTGACCATGGACATTGGATGTCATTGATAATGGGATCACATCATTAGGAGAATGATGTGATGGACAAGACCCAATCCTAAGCATAGCGCAAGATCGTGTAGTTCGTCTGCTAAAGCTTTTCTAATGTCAAGTATCTTTTCCTTAGACCATGACATTGTGCAACTCCCGGATACTGTAGGAATACTTTGGGTGTGCCAAACGTCACAACGTAACTGGGTGACTATAAAGGTGCACTACGGGTATCTCTGAAAGTGTCTGTTGGGTTGGCATGAATCGAGACTGGGATTTGTCACTCTGTATGACGGAGAGGTATCTCTGGGCCGACTCGGTAAAACATCATCATAATGAGCTCAATGTGACTAAGGGTTGGTCACGGGATGATGCGTTATGCAACGAGTAAATTGACTTGCTGGTAACGAGATTGAATGAGGTATTGGGATACTGAAGATCGAATTTCGGGCAAGTAACGTATCGATTGACAAAGGGAATTGTATACGGGATTGCTTGAATCCTTGACATCATGGTTCATCCGATGAGATCATCGTGGAACATGTGGGAGCCAACATGGGTATCCAGATCCCGCTGTTGGTTATTGGCCGGAGAGTTGTCTCAGTCATGTCTGCATGGTTCCCGAACCCGTAGGGTCTACACACTTAAGGTTCGATGACGCTAGGGTTATTAGGAAGATTTGTATGTGATTACCGAATGTTGCTCGGAGTCCCGGATGAGATCCCGGATGTCACGAGGAGTTCCAGAATAGTCTGAAGGTGAAGATTTATATATGGGAAGTCATCATACGGTCACCGGAAATATTTGGGGGTATACCGGTATTGTACCGGGACCACCGGAGTGGTTCCGGGGGTCCACCGGGAGGGTCCACCTGCCCCGGAGGGCCTTATGGGATGTAGGTGGAAGGGAACCAGCCCCTAGTGGGCTGGGCGCCATTCCCCCTAGGGCCCATGCGCCTAGGGTTTTGGGGGAACCCTAAAGGGGGGCGCCCCCCTTGCTTGGGGGGCAAGCCCCCTCCCCCTTCTCCCTATAAATAGAGGGGCGAGGGGAGGGCTGCAGCACCACATCCAAGGCGCAGCCCCTCCCCTCCCCAACACCTCTCCTCCTCCATGTGAGCTTGGCGAAGCCCTGCCGGAGAACTGCCACTCCATCACCACCACGCCGTCGTGCTGCTGTTGGAGCCTTCTTCCTCAACCTCTCCCTCCTCTTTGCTGGATCAAGGCGCGGGAGACATCACCGGGCTGCACGTGTGTTGAACGCGGAGGCACCATTATTCGGTGCTTAGATCGGATTCGGCCGCGATCTGAATCGCTACGTGTACAACTCCTCCAACCACGTTCTTGCAAAGCTTCCGACTCGCGATCTTCAAGGGTATGAAGATGCACTCCCCTCACGTTGCTAGTTACTCCATAGATTGATCTTGGTGATGCGTAGAAAAATTTTAATTTCTGCAACGATCCCCAACAATGAGTCCATTATACCTACCTATATACGGTATCTACCTGCCGTTCCAAGTAAATTTGTATGTGCCAAACTCTAAACCATCAAATAAATATCCTGTTTTGTATGCTTGAATAGATCATGTATCAACTAGGTATGTCCGTATCTTCCATGTTAGGCGGGTTATTCTCAAGAGGAGTGGACTCCGCTCCTCACTCACGAGAAAGTGGCTGGTCGCCGGGATGCCCAGTCCCTTGCTTTATGCAAATCAAATCAAAATAATTGCAAACAAAACTCCCCCTGGGACTCTTGCTAGTTGGAGGCACTCGTTGTTTCGAGCAAGCCATGGATTGATGCTTGTTGGTGGAAGGGGGAGTATAAACTTTACCATTCTGTTTGGGAACCGCCTATAATGTGTGTAGCATGGAAGATATCGCCATCTCTTGGTTGTTATGTTGACAATGAAAGTATACCGCTCAAAATATTATTCACCTCTATTTCAAAACCGAGCTCTGGCACCTCTACAAATCCCTGCTTCCCTCTGTGAAGGGCCTATCTATTTACTTTCATGTTGAGTCATCATCTTCTTATTAAAAAAGCACCAGTTGGAGAGCACCGCTGTCATTTGCATTCATTATTGTTAGTTTACATTGAGTATGACTTGACTGGATCTCTTTTACCATGAATTACAATGTCTAGTCAGTCCTTGATCTTTAAAGGTGCTCTGCATTTATGTTTTGCGGTCTCAGAAAGGGCTAGCGAGATACCATTTTGTTATATCATATTATGATTGTTTTGAGAAAGTGTTGTCATCCAAGATTTATTATTATTGCTCGCTAGTTGATTATGCCATTGATATGAGTGAACTTGAGACCTAAGCGTTATTGTGAATGTGGTTAGTCATAATCTTTGCTGAAACTTGAATGCTGGCTTTACATATTTACAACAACAAGAGCAATCTGAGTTTGTAAAAGTTTTTCTTTATCACTTTCAGTTTGTCAACTGTATTGCTTGAGGACAAGCAAAGGTTTAAGCTTGGGGGAGTTGATACGTCTCCGTCGTATCTACTTTTCCAAACACTTTTGCCCTTGTTTTGGACTCTAACTTGCATGATTTGAATGGAACTAACCCGGACTGACGTTGTTTTCAACAAAATTGCCATGGTGTTATTTATGTGCAGAAACTAAAGTTTTCGGAATGACCTGAAACTTCACGGAACATCTTTTCGGAAATAATAAAAATCCCTGCAAAAGATGAAGACCAGGGGGGCCACCACCTGTCCACGAGGGTGGGGGCGCGCCCCCTACCTCGTGGCCCCCCCTAGAGCTCCTCCGACCTCAACCCCAACTCTATATATTTGCTTTCGGGGAGAAAAAATCAGAGAGAAGGATTCATTGTGTTTTACGATACGGAGCCGCCACCAAGCCCTAAAACCTCTCGGGAGGGATGATCTGGAGTCCGTTCGGGGCTCCGGAGAGGGGAATCCGTCGCCATCGTCATCATCAACCTTCCTCCATCACCAATTTCATGATGCTCACCGCCGTGCGTGAGTAATTCCATCGTAGGCTTGTTGGACGGTGATGGGTTAGGTGAGATTTATCATGTAATCGAGTTAGTTTTGTTAGGGTTTGATCCCTAGTATCCACTATGTTCTGAGATTGATGTTGCTATGACTTTGCTATGCTTAATGCTTGTCACTAGGGCCCGAGTGCCATGATTTCAGATCTGAACCTATTATGTTTTCAGCAATATATGAGAGTTCTTGATCCTATCTTGCAAGTCTATAGTCACCTATTATGTGTTATAATCCGTTAACCCCGAAGTGACAATAATCGGGATACTTACCGGTGATGACCGTAGTTTGAGGAGTTCATGTATTCACTATGTGTTAATGCTTTGGTCCGGTACTCATTAAAGGAGGCCTTAATATCCATTAGTTTCCATTAGGACCCCGCTGCCACGGGAGGGTAGGACAAAAGATGTCATGCAAGTTCTTTTCCATAAGCATGTATGACTATATTCAAAATACATGCCTACATTACATTGATGAATTGGAGCTAGTTCTGTGTCACCCTAGGTTATGACTGTTACATGATGAACCGCATCCGGCATAATTCTCTATCACCGATCCATTGCCTACGAGCTCTCCATATATTGTTCTTTGCTTATTTACTTTTTCCATTGCTACTGTTACAATCACTACAAAATACCAAAAACATTACTTTTGCTATCATTACCTTTTGCTACCGCTACCACTACTATCATATTACTTTGCTACTAAACACTTTGCTGCAGATATTAAGTTTCAGGTGTGGTTGATGAATGAAATATGCCCTAGAGGCAATAATAAAGTTATTATTTATTTCCTTATATCATGATAAATGTTTATTATTCATGCTAGAATTGTATTAACCGGAAACATAATACATGTGTGAATACATAGACAAACAGAGTGTCACTAGTATGCCTCTACTTGACTAGCTCGTTAATCAAAGATGGTTATGTTTCCTAACCATGAACAAAGAGTTGTTATTTGATTAATGGGATCACATCATTAGGTGAATGATCTGATTGACATGACCCATTCCATTAGCTTAGCACCCGATCGTTTAGTATGTTGCTATTGCTTTCTTCATGACTTATACATGTTCCTATGACTATGAGATTATGCAGCTCCCGTTTGCCGGAGGAACACTTTGTGTGCTACCAAATGTCACAATGTAAATGGGTGATTATAAAGGTGCTCTACAGGTGTCTCCAAAGGTACATGTTGGGTTGGCGTATTTCGAGATTAGGATTTGTCACTCTGATTGTCGGAGAGGTATCTCTGGGCCCTCTCGGTAATACACATCACATAAAGCCTTGCAAGCATTGCAACTAATGAGTTAGTTGCAAGATGATGTATTACGGAATGAGTAAAGAGACTTGCCGGTAACGAGATTGAACTAGGTATTGAGATACTGAAGATCGAATCTCGGGCAAGTAACATACCGATGACAAAGGGAACAACGTATGTTGTTATGCGGTCTGACCGATAAAGATCTTCGTAGAATATGTAGGAGCCAATATGAGCATCCAAGTTCCGCTATAAGTTATTGACCGGAGACGTGTCTCGGTCATGTCTACATTGTTCTCGAACCCGTAGGGTCCGCACGCTTAAGGTTTCGATGACAGTTATATTATGAGTTTATGAGTTTTGATGTACCGAAGTTAGTTCGGAGGCCCGGATGTGATCACGGACATGACGAGGAGTCTCGAAATGGTCGATACATAAAGATTGATATATTGGACAGCTATATTCGGACACCGGAAGTGTTCCGGGTGATTTCGGAGAAAATCGGAGAGCCGGAGGGTTACCGGAACCCCCCCGGGAGAAGTAATGGGCCATATGGGCCTTAGTGGAGAGAGAGAGGGGCAGCCAGAGGTGGGCTGCGCGCCTCCTCGCCCCTGGTCCGAATTGGACTAGGAGAGGTGGGTGGCGCCCCCCCTTTCCCTCTCCCTCCCCACTTCTTTCCCCCTCCTAGTAGGAGTCCTACTCCTACTAGGAGGAGGACTCCTCCTGGCGCGCCTATAGGGGCCGGCCGGCCTCCTCCCCTTGCTCCTTTATATACGGGGGCAGGGGGGCACCCCTAGACACACAAGTTGATCCGTGTGATCATATTCTTAGCCGTGTGCAGTGCCCCCCTCCACCATAGTCCTCGATAATATTGTAGAGGTGCTTAGGCGAAGCCCTGCGACGGTAGTACATCAAGATCGTCACCATGCCGTCGTGCTGATGGAACTCTTCCCCGACACTTTGCTGGATCGGAGTCCGGGGATCGTCATCGAGCTGAACGTGTGCTCGAACTCGGAGGTGCCATAGTTTGGGTACTTGATCGGTCGGGCCGTGGAGACGTACGACTACATCAACCAAACGCTTCCGTTGTCGATCTACAAGGGTACTTAGATCACACTCTCCCCTCTCATTGCTATGCATCACCATGATCTTGCGTGTGCGTAGGAATTTTTTTGAAATTACTACGTTCCCCAACAGTGGCATCCGAGCCTAGGTTTTATATGTTGATGATATATGCACGAGTAGAACACAAGTGAGTTGTGGGCGATATAAGTCATACTGCTTACCAGCATGTCATACTTTGGTTCGGCGGTATTGTTGGATGAAGCGGCCCGGACCGACATTACGCGTACGCTTACGCGAGACCGGTTCTCCCGACGTGCTTTGCACATAGGTGGCTTGCGGGTGACAGTTTCTCCAACTTTAGTTGAACCGAGTGTGGCTACGCCCGGTCCTTGCGAAGGTTAAAACAGCACCAACTTGACAAACTATCGTTGTGGTTTTGATGCGTAGGTAAGATTGGTTCTTGCTTAAGCCCGTAGCAGCCATGTAAAACTTGCAACAACAAAGTAGAGGACGCCTAACTTGTTTTTGCAGGGCATACTGTGATGTGATATGGTCAAGACATGATGCTGAATTTTATTGTATGAGATGATCATGTTTTGTAACCGAGTTATCGGCAACTGGCAGGAGCCATATGGTTGTCGCTTTATTGTATGCAATGCAATCGCGCTGTAATGCTTTACTTTATCACTAAGCGGTAGCGATAGTCGTGGAAGCATAATACTGGCGAGACGATAATGATGCTACGATGGAGAACAAGGTGTCGCGCCGGTGACGATGGTGATCATGACGGTGCTTCAAAGATGGAGATCACAAGCACAAGATGATGATGGCCATATCATATCACTTATATTGATTGCATGTGATGTTTATCTTTTATGCATCTTATCTTGCTTTGATTGACGGTAGCATTATAAGATGATCTCTTACTAATTATCAAGAAGTGTTCTCCCTGAGTATGCACCGTTGCGAAAGTTCTTCGTGCTGAGACACCACGTGATGATCGGGTGTGATAGGCTCTACGTTCAAATACAACGGTGCAAAACAGTTGCACACGCGGAATACTCAGGTTATACTTGACGAGCCAAGCATATATAGATATGGCCTCGGAACACGGAGACCGAAAGGTCGAGCGTGAATCATATAGTAGATATGATCAACATAATGATGTTCACCAATGAAACTACTCCATCTCACGTGATGATCGGACATGGTTTAGTTGATTTGGATCACGTAATCACTTAGAGGATTAGAGGGATGTCTATCTAAGTGGGAGTTCTTTAAGTAAATTAATTGAACCTAAACTTATCATGAAACTTAGTACCTGATAGTATCTTGCTTGTTTATGCTTGATTGTAGATAGATGGCTCGTGCTGTTGTTCCGTTGAATTTTAATGCGTTCCTTGAGAAAGCAAAGTTGAAAGATGATGGTAGCAATTACACGGACTGGGTCCATAACTTGAGGATTATCCTCATTGCTGCACAGAAGAATTACATCCTGGAAGCACCGCTGGGTGCCAGGCCTGCTGCTGGAGCAACACCAGATGTTATGAACGTCTGGCAGAGCAAAGCTGATGACTACTCGATAGTTCAGTGTGCCATGCTTTACGGCTTAGAATCGGGACTTCAATGACGTTTTGAACGTCATGGAGCATATGAGATGTTCCAGGAGTTGAAGTTAATATTTCAAGCAAATACCTGGATTGAGAGATATGAAGTCTCCAATAAGTTCTATAGCTGTAAGATGGAGGAGAACAGTTCTGTCAGTGAGCATATACTCAAAATGTCTGGGTATAATAATCACTTGATTCAATTGGGAGTTAATCTTCCAAAGGATTGCGTCATTGACAGAATTCTCCAATCACTGCCACCAAGCTACAAGAGCTTCGTGATGAACTATAATATGCAAGGGATGAATAAGACTATTCCCGAGCTCTTCGCAATGCTAAAAGCTGCGGAGGTAGAAATCAAGAAGGAGCATCAAGTGTTGATGGTCAACAAGACCACTAGTTTCAAGAAAAAGGGCAAAGGGAAGAAGAAGGGGAACTTCAAAAAGAACGGCAAGCAAGTTGCTACTCAAGAGAAGAAACCCAAACCTGGACCTAAGCCTGAAACTGAGTGCTTCTACTGCAAGCAGACTGGTCACTGGAAGCGGAACTGCCCCAAGTATTTGGCGGATAAGAAGGATGGCAAGGTGAACAAAGGTATATGTGATATACATGTTATTGATGTGTACCTTACTAATGCTCGCAGTAGCACCTGGGTATTTGATACTGGTTCTGTTGCTAATATTTGCAACTCGAAACAGGGACTACGGATTAAGCGAAGATTGGCTAAGGACGAGGTGACGATGCGCGTGGGAAACGGTTCCAAAGTCGATGTGATCGCAGTCGGCACGCTACCTCTACATCTACCTTCGGGATTAATATTAGACCTAAATAATTGTTATTTGGTGCCAGCGTTAAGCATGAACATTATATCTGGATCTTGTTTGATGCGAGACGGTTATTCATTTAAATCTGAGAATAATGGTTGTTCTATTTATATGAGTAATATCTTTTATGGTCATGCACCCTTAAAGAGTGGTCTATTTTTATTGAATCTTGATAGTGGTGACACACATATTCATAGTGTTGAAGCCAAAAGATGCAGAGTTGATAATGATAGTGCAACTTATTTGTGGCACTACCGTTTAGGTCATATCGGTGTAAAGCGCATGAAGAAACTCCATACTGATGGACTTTTGGAACCACTTGATTATGAATCACTTGGTACTTGCGAACCGTGCCTCATGGGCAAGATGACTAAAACACCGTTCTCCGGTACTATGGAGAGAGCAACAGATTTGTTGGAAATCATACATACAGATGTATGTGGCCCGATGAACATTGAGGCTCGTGGCGGATATCGTTATTTTCTCACCTTCACAGATGACTTAAGCAGATATGGGTATATCTACTTAATGAAACATAAGTCTGAAACGTTTGAAAAGTTCAAAGAATTTCAGAGTGAAGTTGAAAATCATCGTAACAAGAAAATAAAGTTTCTACGATCTGATCGTGGAGGAGAATATTTGAGTTACGAGTTTGGTGTACATTTGAAACAATGCGGAATAGTTCCGCAACTCACGCCACCCGGAACACCACAGCGCAATGGTGTGTCCGAACGTCGTAATCGTACTTTACTAGATATGGTGCGATCTATGATGTCTCTTACTGATTTACCGCTATCGTTTTGGGGATACACTCTAGAGACAGCCGCATTCACGTTAAATAGGGCACCATCAAAATCCGTTGAGACGACGCCTTATGAACTATGGTTTGGCAAGAAACCAAAGTTGTCGTTTCTGAAAGTTTGGGGCTGCGATGCTTATGTGAAAAAGCTTCAACCTGATAAGCTCGAACCCAAATCGGAGAAATGTGTCTTCATAGGATATCCAAAGGAGACTATTGGATACACCTTCTATCACAGATCCGAAGGCAAGACTTTTGTTGCTAAGTTCGGAAACTTTCTGGAGAAGGAGTTTCTCTCGAAAGAAGTGAGTGGGAGGAAAGTAGAACTTGACGAGGTAATTGTACCTGCTCCCTTATTGGAAAGTAGTGCATCACAGAAAACTGTTTCAGTGACACCTACACCAGTTAGTGAGGAAGCTAATGATGATGATCATGAAACTTCAGAACAAGATACTACTGAATCTCGTAGATCAACCAGAGTGAGATCCACGCCAGAGTGGTATGGTAATCCTGTTCTGGAAGTCATGCTACTAGATCATGATGAACCTACGAACTATGAAGAAGCGATGGTGAGCCCAGATTCCACAAAATGGCTTGAAGCCATGAAATCTGAGATGGGATCCATGTATGAGAACAAAGTATGGACTTTGGTTGACTTGCCCGATGATCGGCAAGCAATTGAGAATAAATGGATCTTCAAGAAGAAGACTGACGCTGATGGTAATATTACTGTCTACAAAGCTCGACTTGTCGCAAAAGGTTTTCGGCAAGTTCAAGGGATTGACTATGATGAGACCTTCTCACCTGTAGCGATGCTTAAGTCTGTCCGAATCATGTTAGCAATTGCCGCATTTTATGATTATGAAATTTGGCAGATGGATGTCAAAACTGCATTCCTGAATGGATTTCTGGAAGAAGAGTTGTATATGATGCAACCAGAAGGTTTTGTCTATCCAAAGGGAGCTAACAAAGTGTGCAAGCTCCAGCGATCCATTTATGGACTGGTGCAAGCCTCTCGGAGTTGGAATAAACGCTTTGATAGTGTGATCAAAGCATTTGGTTTTATACAGACTTTTGGAGAAGCCTGTATTTACAAGAAAGTGAGTGGGAGCTCTGTAGCATTTTTGATATTATATGTGGATGACATATTACTAATTGGAAATGATATAGAATTTCTGGATAGCATAAAGGGATACTTGAATAAGAGTTTTTCAATGAAAGACCTCGGTGAAGCTGCTTACATATTAGGCATTAAGATCTATAGAGATAGATCAAGACGCTTAATTGGACTTTCACAAACCACATACCTTGACAAAGTTTTGAAGAAGTTCAAAATGGATCAAGCAAAGAAAGGGTTCTTGCCTATGTTACAAGGTGTGAAGTTGAGTAAGACTCAATGCCCGACCACTGCAGAAGATAGAGAGAATATGAAAGATGTTCCCTATACTTCAGCCATAGGCTCTATCATGTATGCAATGCTGTGTACCAGACCTGATGTGTGCCTTGCTATAAGTCTAGCAGGGAGGTACCAAAGTAATCCAGGAGTGGATCACTGGACAGCGGTCAAGAACATCCTGAAATACCTGAAAAGGACTAAGGATATGTTTCTCATATATGGAGGTGACAAAGAGCTCATCGTAAAAGGTTACGTTGATGCAAGCTTTGACACTGATCCGGACGATTCTAAATCGCAAACCGGATACGTGTTTACATTAAACGGTGGAGCTGTAAGTTGGTGCAGTTCTAAACAAAGCGTTGTAGTGGGATCTACATATGAAGTGGAGTACATAGCTGCTTCGGAAGCAGCAAATGAAGGAGTCTGGATGAAGGAGTTCATATCCAATCTAGGTGTCATACCTAGTGCATCGGGTCCAATGAAAATCTTTTGTGACAATACTGGTGCAATTGCCTTGGCAAAGGAATCCAGATTACACAAGAGAACCAAGCACATCAAGAGACGCTTCAATTCCATCCGGGATCTAGTCCAGGTGGGAGACATAGAGATCTGCAAGATACATACGGATCTGAATGTTGCAGACCCGTTGACTAAGCCTCTTCCACGAGCAAAACCTGATCAACACCAAGGCTCCATGGGTGTTAGAATCATTACTGTGTAATCTAGATTATTGACTCTAGTGCAAGTGGGATACTGAAGGAAATATGCCCTAGAGGCAATAATAAAGCTATTATTTATTTCCTTATATCATGATAAATGTTTATTATTCATGCTAGAATTGTATTAACCGGAAACATAATACATGTGTGAATACATAGACAAACAGAGTGTCACTAGTATGCCTCTACTTGACTAGCTCGTTAATCAAAGATGGTTATGTTTCCTAACCATGAACAAAGAGTTGTTATTTGATTAACGGGATCACATCATTAGGTGAATGATCTGATTGACATGACCCATTCCATTAGCTTAGCACCAGATCGTTTAGTATGTTGCTATTGCTTTCTTCATGACTTATACATGTTCCTATAACTATGAGATTATGCAGCTCCCGTTTGCCGGAGGAACACTTTGTGTGCTACCAAACGTCACAACATAAATGGGTGATTATAAAGGTGCTCTACAGGTGTCTCCAAAGGTACATGTTGGGTTGGCGTATTTCGAGATTAGGATTTGTCACTCCGATTGTCGGAGAGGTATCTCTGGGCCCTCTCGGTAATACACATCACATAAAGCCTTGCAAGCATTGCAACTAATGAGTTAGTTGCGAGATGATGTATTACAGAACGAGTAAAGAGACTTGCCGGTAACGAGATTGAACTAGGTATTGAGATACCGACGATCGAATCTCGGGCAAGTAACATACCGATGACAAAGGGAACAACGTATGTTGTTATGTGGTCTGACCGATAAAGATGTTCGTAGAATATGTAGGAGCCAATATGAGCATCCAGGTTCCGCTATTGGTTATTGGCCGGAGACGTGTCTCGGTCATGTCTACATTGTTCTCGAACCCGTAGGGTCCGCACACTTAAGGTTTTGATGATAGTTATATTATGAGTTTATGAGTTTTGATGTACCGAAGTTAGTTCGGAGTCCCGGATGTGATCACGGACATGACGAGGAGTCTCGAAATGGTCGAGACATAAAGATTGATATATTGGACGGCTATATTCGGACACCGGAAGTGTTCCGGGTGATTTCGGAGAAAACTGGAGAGCCGGAGGGTTACCGGAACCCCCTCGGGAGAAGTAATGGGCCATATGGGCCTTAGTGGAGAGAGAGAGGGGCAGCCAGAGGTGGGCTGCGCGCCTCCTCCCCCCTGGTCCGAATTGGACTAGGAGAGGGGGGCGGCGCCCCCCTTTCCCTCTCCCTCCCTACTTCTTTCCCCCTCCTAGTAGGAGTCCTACTCCTACTAGGAGGAGGACTCCTCCTGGCGCGCCTATAGGGACCGGCCGGCCTCCTCCCCTTGCTCCTTTATATACGGGGGCAGGGGGGCACCCCTAGACACACAAGTTGATCCGTGTGATCATATTCTTAGCCATGTGCGGTGCCCCCCTCCACCATAGTCCTCGATAATATTGTAGCGGTGCTTAGGCGAAGCCCTGCGACGGTAGTACATCAAGATCGTCACCACGCCGTCGTGCTGACGGAACTCTTCCCCGACACTTTGCTGGATCGGAGTCCGGGGATCGTCATCGAGCTGAACGTGTGCTCGAACTCAGAGGTGTCGTAGTTTCGGTACTTGATCGGTCGGGCCGTGGAGACGTACGACTACATCAACCAAACGCTTCCGTTGTCGATCTACAAGGGTACATAGATCACACTCTCCCCTCTCATTGCTATGCATCACCATGATCTTGCGTGTGCGTAGGAATTTTTTTGAAATTACTACGTTCCCAACAGTTGAATTGATAACTCAGCTGCTAATACTTGAGAATATTCTTTGGCTCCCCTTGTGTTGAATCAATAAATTTGGGTTGAATACTCTACCCTCGAAAACTGTTGCGATCCCCTATACTTGTGGGTTATCAAACCTCTCGCAAGGTCATTGTCTCTCGGCATGTCACATTTGATGAATCAATTTTTCCTTACGAGCCACCCACACCCACGGCCACACGGGCACCCCCACACCGGATCCCACCTCTGAACCACCCCCTGGCGTGATCCGCCCCTGGATCTACGGCCCTAGAACCTCGGACGCGGGCGGACCCAGCGGTTCGCCATCGCACTCCGCGCCCCATGACGCGCACCCGCCCAACCCGTCCACGCGTCCAACGGGACCGCCTCTTCCGCCCAATCCACATCAGGATCTCCTCCACCCAATCACACTGCATGCTCCCCATGCACGCCCGCGTCTTCCGCCCAATCAACTCTGCCTGGCCCCACCGAATCCACCTATGACTCCGCACCCGCACCTTCTGTCGCCCCTGCCACATCTGAATCGCCATCTTCCTCGAACCCCTCGCCACCAACTCTTGTTACACCTCATCTTCCACCCCGGGCTGTCTCAACTGTTCCGCCCCAAAACTCACATAAAATGACGACACACGCTAAAACTGGTTTCGCCCAACCCAAGCGTTTATTCTCTGAATCCTCCTCGCCCACTTCCATCTCTCCCATTCCGCCTTCTTGTCGGACTGCCCTTAAGGATCCCCATTGGTACAATGCAATGCTTGATGAATATAATGCCTTGTTAAAGAATGAGACGTGGTTTTTGGTACCTCGACCTGCAGGTGTTAACGTGGTGACCAGGAAGTGGATTTTTCGCCACAAGTTCCATCCGGATGGCTCTTTGGCTCGTTACAAGGCACGTTGGGTGGTCCGTGGCTTCACTCAACGTGAGGGTTGATACGTCCCCAACGTATCTATAATTTTTGATTGCTCCATGCTATATTATCTACTGTTTTGGACATTATTGGGCTTTATTATCCACTTTTATATTATTTTTGGGACTAACCTATTAACCGGAGGCCCAGCCCAGAATTGCTGTTTTTTGCCTGTTTTAGGGTTTCGAAGAAAAGGAATATCAAACGGAGTCCAAACGGAATGAAACCTTCGGGGACGTGATTTTCTCACCGAATACAACTCAGGAGACTTGGACCCTACATCAAGCCAGCTAACAGGAGGCCCCGAGGTAGGGGGGCGCACCTGCCCCCCCCCCCAGGCGCGCCCTCCACCCTCGTGGGCCCCCTGTTGGTCCACCGACGTACTTCTTCCTCCTATATATACCCACGTACCCTCAAACGATCGGAGACGGAGCCAAAACCCTAATTCCACTGTCGTAACTTTCTGTATCCACGAGATCCCATCTTGGGGCCTGTTCCGGAGCTCCACCGGAGGGGGCATCGATCACGGAGGGCTTCTACATCAACACCATAGCCTCTCTGATGAAGTGTGGGACCTACGGGTCCATAGTTAGTAGCTAGATGGCTTCTTCTCTCTTTTTGGATCTCAATACAATGTTCTCCCCCTCTCTTGTGGAGATCTATTCGATGTAATCTTCTTTTTGCGGTGTGTCTGTTGAGACCGATGAATTGTGGGTTTATGATCAAGTCTATCGATGAATAATATTTGAATCTTCTCTGAATTCTTTGATGTGTGATTGGTTATCTTTGCAAGTCTCTTCGAATTATCAGTTTGGTTTGGCCTACTAGATTGATCTTTCTTGCAATGGGAGAAGTGCTTAGCTTTGGGTTCAATCTTGCGGTGTCCTTTCCCGGTGACAGTAAGGGCAGCAAGACACGTATTGTATTGTTGCCATCGAGGATAACAAGATGGGGTTTTCTTCATATTGCATGAGTCTATCCCTCTACATCATGTCATCTTGCTTAAGGCGTTACTCTATTTTTAACTTAATACTCTAGATGCATGCTGGATAGCGGTCGATGAGTGGAGTAATAGTAGTAGATGCAGGCAGGAGTCGGTCTACTTGTCTCGGACGTGATGCTTATATACATGATCATACCTAGATCTTCTCATAACTATGCTCAATTCTGTCAATTGCTCAATGGTAATTTGTTCACCCACCGTAGAATACTTATGCTCTCGAGAGAAGCCACTAGTGAAACATATGGCCCCCGGGTCTATCTTTATCATATCAATCTCCTACTACTTAGTTATTTACTTTGCGTTTATTTTTACTTTACATCTTTATCATAAAAATACCAAAAATATTATCTTATCATATCTATCAGATCTCACTCTTGTAAGTGGACCTATAGGGATTGACAACCCCTATTTGCATTGGTTGCGAGGATTTATTTGTTTTGTGCAGGTACGAGGGACTCGCGCGTAGCCTCCTACTGGATTGATACCTTGGTTCTCAAAAACTGAGGGAAATAACTTACGCTACTTTGCTGCATCATCCCTTCCTCTTCGGGGAAAACCAACGCAGTGCTAAAAGAGGTAGCAAGAAGGATTTCTGGCGCCGTTGCCGGGGAGGTCTACGCAAAAGTCAACATACCACGTACCCATCACATACCCTTATCTCATGCATTACATTATTTTCCATTTGCCTCTTGTTTTCCTCTCCCCCAATTCACCCTTGCCGTTTTATTCGCCCTCTCTCTCTATCCTCCCTCTCTTTCTCTATTTGCCTCTTTTTGCCCGCTTGCTTTTTGTTTTCTTGTGTGTTAGTTTGCTTGTTTGTCGCGATGGCTCAAGATAATACTAAATTGTGTGACTTCACCAATACCAACAACAATGATTTTATTAGCACTCCGATTGCTCCTCTTACTGATGCTGACTCTTGTGAAATTAATACTGCTTTGCTGAATCTTGTCATGAAAGATCCGTTCTCCGGCCTTCCTAGTGAAGATGCCGCTACCCATCTAAATAGCTTTGTTGATTTGTGTGACATGCAAAATAAGAAAGATGTGGATAATGGTATTGTTAAATTGAATCTATTTCCTTTTTCGCTTAGAGATCGTGCTAAAGCTTGGTTTTCGTCTTTGCCTAAAAATAGTATTGATTCATGGAACAAGGGAAAAGATGTTTTTATCTCTAAGCATTTTCCTCCCGCTAAAATCATCTCTCTTAGAAACGATATTATGAACTTTAAGCAACTTGATCATGAACATGTTGCACAAGCTTGGGAGAGAATGAAATTAATGATACGTAATTGCCCTACTCATGGTTTAAATTTGTGGATGATTATACAAAAATTTTATGCCAGATTGAATTATGCTTCTAGAAATCTTTTGGATTCGGCCGCGGGAGGCACTTTTATGGAAATCACTTTAGGATAAGCAACTAAACTCCTAGATAATATTATGGTTAATTATTCTCAATGTCATACTGAAAGATCTACTAATAAAAAGGTGCATGCGATAGAAGAAATTAATGTTTTGAGTGGAAAGATGGATGAACTTATGAAATTATTTGCTAACAAGAGTGTTTCTTCTGATCCTAATGATATGTCCTTGTCTACTTTGACTGGGAATAATAATGAATCTATGGATGTGAATTTTTTGTTCGTAGGAACAATTTTGGTAACAATGCGTATAGAGGAAATTTCAATCCTAGGCCTTATCCTAGTAATCCCTCTAATAATTATGGTAATTCCTACAACAATTCTTATGGAAATTATAATAATATGCCCTCAGATTTTTATTCTAATATTAAAGAATTTATTACTTCACAAAAGAATTTTAATGCTATGATTGAAGAAAAATTGCTTAAGATTGATGATTTGGCTAGGAACGTTGATAGAATTGCTCTTGATGTTGATTCTTTGAAACTTAGATCTATTCCACCTAAGCATGATATAAATGAGTCTCTCAAAGCCATGAGAATTTCCATTGATGAGTGCAAAGAAAGAACCGCTAGGATGCGTGCTAAGAAAGATGCCTTTATAAAAGCGTGTTCTTCTAGTTCCTATGAAAATAATGATGAAGATCTAAAAGTTATTGATGTGTCCCCTATTAAATCTTTGTTTTGCAATATTAATCTTGATAATGATGGGACTGAATATGATCCACCTTAACCTAGAAGGCGTTCCAAGAATTCTGAATCTTTTGATCTTGATGCTAAATTTGATAAAAGTGGGATTGAAGAAATTAAAACCCTAGATGTTGCTAAACCCACTATTATGGATTTCAAGGAATTTAACTATGAAAATTTCTCTTTGATTGATTGTATTTCCTTGTTGCAATCCGTGCTAAATTCTCCTCATGCTTATAGTCAAAATAAAGCGTTTATTAAACATATCGTTGATGCCTTGATGCAATCTTATGAAGAAAAACTTGAATTGGAAGTTTCTATCCCTAGAAAACTTTATGATGAGTGGGAACCAACTATTAAAATTAAGATTAAAGATCATGAATGCTATGCTTTATGTGATTTGGGTGCTAGTGTTTCCACGATTCCAAAGACTTTGTGTGATTTGTTAGGTTTCCATGATTTTGATGATTGCTCTCTAAACTTGCACCTTGCGGATTCCACTATTAAGAAACCTATGGGAAGAATTAATGATGTTCTTATTCTTGCAAATAGGAATTATGTGCCCGTAGATTTTATTGTTCTTGACATAGATTGCAATCCTTCATGTCCTATTATTCTTGGTAGACCTTTCCTTAGAACGATTGGTGCAATTATTGATATGAAGGAAGGAAATATTAGATTCCAATTCCGATTAAGGAAAGGCATGGAACTCTTTTCTAGAAAGAAAATTAAATTACCTTATGAATCTGTTATGAGAGCCACTTATGGATTGCCTACCAAAGATGGCAATACCTAGATCTATTCTTGCTTGTTATGCCTAGCTAGGGGCGTTAAACGATAGCGCTTGTTGGGAGGCAACCCAATTTTATTTTTTATTCCTTACTTTTTGCTCCTGCTTAGTAATAAATAAATTATTTAGCCTCTGTTTTGGTTGTGTTTTTTGTGTTTAATTAGTGTTTGTGCCAATTAGAACCGTTGGGAAGACTTGGGGAAAGTCTTGTTGAACTTGCTGTAAAAAACAGAAACTTTAGCGCTCACGAGAACTGCTGTAATTTTTATTTGGAAAGTGCTATTTAGTTAATTATTTTTTCAGATGATTAATAGATAAATTCCTCACGTCCAGAAATTTATTTTAGAATTTTTGGGGTTCCAGATCTTGCGCTAGCTACAGATTACTACAGACTGTTCTGTTTTTGACGGATTCTGTTTTGCGTGTGTTGTTTGCTTATTTTGATGAATCTATGGCTAGTAAATTAGTTTATAAACCATTGAGAAGTTGGAATACAGTAGGTATAACACCAATATAAATAAAGAATGAGTTCATTACAGTACCTTGAAGTGGTCTTTTGTTTTCTTTCGCTAACGGAGCTCACGAGATTTTCTACTTTAAGTTTTGTGTTGTGAAGTTTTCAAGTTTTGGGTAAAGATTTGCTGGATTATGGAACAAGGAGTGGCAAGAGCCTAAGCTTGGGGATGACCATGGCACCCCCAAGATAATCTAAGGACACCTAAAAGCCAAAGCTTGGGGATGCCTCGGAAGGCATCCCCTTTTTCGTCTACTTCCATCGGTAACTTTACTTGGAGCTATATTTTTATTTACCACATGATATGTGTTTTACTTGGAGCGTCTTTGTATGATTTGAGTCTTTGCTTATTAGTTTACCACAATCATCCTTGCTGTACACACCTTTTTAGAGAGCCATACATGATTTTAAATTTGTTAGAATACTCTATGTGCTTCGCTTATATCTTTTGAGTTATATAATTTTGCTCTAGTGCTTCACTTATATCTTTTAGAGCATGGTGGTGGATTTGTTTTATAGAAACTATTGATCTCTCATGATTCACTTAGATTATTTTGAGAGTCTTAATAGCATGGTAATTTGCTTAAAATCCTAATATGCTTGGTAAGATTAATAATAGAACTTTCTTATGAGTGTGTTGAATACTAAGAGAAGTTTGATACTTGATGATTGTTTTGAGACATGGAGGTAATAATATCAAAGTCGTGCTAGTTGAGTAGTTGTAAAATTAAGAAATACTTGTGTTGAGGTTTGCAAGTCCCGTTTCATGCACGTATGGTAAACGTTATGCAACAAATTTGAAACATGAGGTGTTATTTGATTGTCTTCCTTATGAGTGGCGGTCGGGGACGAGCGATGGTCTTTTCCTACCAATCTATCCCCCTAGGAGCATGCGCGTAGTACCGAGGTTTTTGATGACTTGTAGATTTTTGCAAGAAGTATGTGAGTTCTTTATGACTAATGTTGAGTCCATGGATTATACGCACTCTCACCCTTCCATCCTTGCTAGCCTCTTCGGTACCGTGCATTACCCATTCTCACATTGAGAGTTGGCGCAAACTTCGCCGGTGCATCCAAACCCCGTGATATGATACGCTCTTTCACACATAAACCTCCTTATATCTTTCTCAAAACAGCCACCATACCTACCTATTATGGCATTTCCATAGTCATTCCGAGGTATATTGCCATGCAACTTTCCATCATTCCGTTCATCATGACACATTCATCATTGTCATATTGCTTAGCATGATCATATAGTTGACATAGTATTTGTGGCAAAGCCACCGTTCATAATTCTTTCATACATGTCACTCTTGGTTCATTGCATATCCCGGTACACCGCCGGAGGCATTCATATAGAGTCATCTTTGTTCTAGTATCGAGTTGTAATCATTGAGTTGTAAATAAATAGAAGTGTGATGATCATCATTTTCTAGAGCATTGTCCCAAGTGAGGAATAAATAAAAAAGAGAAAACGCTAAAAAATTGAGAGAAAAAGAGAGAAGGGACAATGTTACTATCCTTTGCCACACTTGTGCTTCAAAGTAGCACCATGATCTTCATAGTAGAGAGTCTCTCATGTTATCACTTTCATATACTAGTGGGAATTTTTCATCATAGAACTTGGCTTGTATATTCCAACAATGGGCCTCCTCAAGTGCCCTAGGTCTTCGTGAGCAAGCAAGTTGGATGCACACCCACTTAGTTTCTTTTGTTGAGCTTTCATACATTTATAGCTCTAGTGCATCCGTTGCATGGCAATCCCTACTCCTTGCATTAACATCAATCGGTGGGCATCTCCATAGCCCATTGATTAGGCTCGTTGATGTGAGACTTTCTCCTTTTTTGTCTTCTCCACATAACCCCCCTCATTATATTCTATTCCACCTATAGTGCTATGTCCATGGCTCGCGCTCATATATTGCATGAAAGTTTATAGGTTTGAGATTACTAAAGTATGAAACAATTGCTTGGCTTGTCATCGGGGTTGTGCATGATAATAGCATTCTTATGTGACGAAAATGAAACATGACTAAACCATATGATTTTGTAGGGATGAACTTTCTTTCGCCATGTTATTTTGAGAAGACATAATTTCTTAGTTAGTATGCTTGAAGTATTATCATTTTTATGTCAATATGAACTTTTGTCTTGAATCTTTCGGATCTGAATATTCATACCACAATTAAGAAGAATTACATTAAAATTATGCCAAGTAGCACTCCGCATCAAAAATTCTGTTTTTATCATTTACCTATTCGAGGACGAGCAGGAATTAAGCTTGGGGATGCTTGATATGTCTCCAACGTATCTATAATTTTTGATTGCTCCATGCTATATTATCTACTGTTTTGGACATTATTGGACTTTATTATCTACTTTTATATTATTTTTGGGACTAACCTATTAACCGGAGTCCTAGCCCAGAATTGTTGTTTTTTTGCCTGTTTTAGGGTTTCGAAGAAAAGGAATATCAAACGGAGTCCAAACAGAATGAAACCTTCGGGAACGTGATTTTCTCACCGAATACAACTCAGGAGACTTGGACCCTACGTCAAGCCAGCTAACAGGAGGCCATGAGGTAGGGTGGCGTGCCTGCCCCCCCCCCCCCAGGCGCACCCTCCACCCTTGTGGGGCCCTTGTTGCTCCACCGACATACTTCTTCCTCCTATATATACCCACATACCCTCAAATGATCGGAGACGGAGCCAAAACCCTAATTCCACCGCCGTAACTTTCTGTATCCATGAGATCCCATCTTGGGGCCTGTTCCGGAGGGGGCATCGATCACGGAGGGCTTCTACATCAACACCATAACCTCTTCGATGAAGTGTGAGTAGTTTACTTCAGACCTACGGGTCCATAGTTAGTAGCTAGATGGCTTCTTCTCTCTTTTTGGATCTCAATACAATGTTCTACCCCTCTCTTGTGGAGATCTATTCGATGTAATCTTCTTTTTGCGGTGTGTTTGTTGAGACCGATGAATTGTGGATTTATGATCAAGTCTATCTATGAATAATATTTTAATCTTCTCTGAATTCTTTTATGTATGATTGGTTATCTTTGCAAGTCTCTTCGAATTATCAGTTTGGTTTGGCCTACTAGATTGATCTTTCTTGCAATGGGAGAAGTGCTTAGCTTTAGGTTCAATCTTGCGGTGTCCTTTCCCGGTGACAGTAAGGGCAGCAAGGCACGTATTGTATTGTTGCCATCGAGGATAACAAGATGGGGTTTTCTTCATATTGCATGAGTCTATCCCTCTACATCATGTCATCTTTCTTAAGGCGTTACTCTATTTTTAACTTAATACTCTAGATGCATGCTGGATAGCGGTCGATGAGTGGAGTAATAGTAGTAGATGCAAGCAGGAGTCGGTCTACTTGTCTCGGACGTGATGCCTATATACATGATCATACCTAGATATTCTCATAACTATGCTCAATTCTGTCAATTGGTCAACAGTAATTTGTTCACCCACCGTAGAATACTTATGCTCTCGAGAGAAGCCACTAGTGAAACCTATGGCCCCCGGGTCTATCTTTATCATATCAATCTCCTACTACTTAGTTATTTACTTTGCGTTTATTTTTACTTTACATCTTTATCATAAAAACACCAAAAATATTATCTTATCATATCTATCAGATCTCACTCTCGTAAGTGGCCCTATAGGGATTGACAACCCCTATTTGCGTTGGTTGCGAGGATTTATTTGTTTTGTGCAGGTACGAGGGACTCGCGCGTAGCCTCATACTGGATTGATACCTTGGTTCTCAAAAACTGAGGGAAATACTTACGCTACTTTGCTACATCATCCCTTCCTCTTCGGGGAAAACCAACGCAGTGCTAAAAGAGGTCGCAAGGGTGTGGACTACACCGAAACCTTTAGTCCGCTCATCAAACCGGCCACTATTCATGTTGTGCTTAGCATTGCCACTTCCAGTTCTTGGCCCACCCATCAACTTGATGTCAAAAACGCTTTCCATCATGGCCATCTTGGTGCAACTGTCTATTATGCTCAACCGGCGGGTTTTCTTGATGCAACTCATCCTAACCATGTGTGCCCTCTCAAAAAATCACTCTATGGCTTGAAGCAAGCTCCTAGGATACTTGGTTCCTTCACTTCAAGTCCTTTCTTCTCTCTCTAGGGTTTATTGCTTCTAAATGTGACTCCTCCTTGTTCATTTATCGCCGTGGCTCTCATGTGGCGTACCTTCTCCTCTATGTCGATGACATTATCCTCACCGCCAACACCACAGCTACCCTCCACTCCATTATATCTTCCCTCAAGTCCGAATTCTCCATGTCGGGCTTAGGAGATCTTCACCATTTTCTCGGGATAAATGTCACTCGTTCGCCCGACGGCCTCTTCTTGTCTCAACAGCAATACATCCTTGAGATCCTAGATCGTGCGCACATGCTCAATTGCAACACCATTGCCACCCCAATCGACACCAAAGCCAAGTTGTCTGCCGCCGATGGTCCTCCTGTCTCGGACCCCACTCTCTACCGCAACATTGCTGGGGCCCTCCAGTATGTCACTTTGACTCGGCCAGATGTGTCCTACGCGGTTCAGCAAGTATGTTTGTTCATGCATGATCCTCGCTCCTCTCACATGAACCTCATCAAACGTATTTTACGTTATCTCAAGGGCACATCACATTTCGAGCTGCGGTTCTTCAAATCCGCCTCACATGACTTGGTTGCCTACTCCGATGTTGATTGGGCCGGCTGCCCCGATACACGCAAGTCCACTTCCGGCTTCTGTGTCTTCCTTGGCTCAAACCTTGTCTCCTGGTCATCCAAAAAACAGCCCACCGTTTCACAATCTAGTGCCGAGGTCGAATATCGTGCAGTTGCTAATTGTGTTGCCGAGTCTTGCTGGTTGCGCCAGCTCCTTCATGAGTTGCATTGGCCCCCCTCTCGTGCCACCACGGTCTATTGCGACAACGTTAGTGCCACATACTTGTCGACCAATCCAGTTCAGCACCAGCGGACCAAGCATGTGGAAATTGATTTGCACTTTGTACGCGATCGCGTGGCCCTTGGCGAGGCCCGTGTCCTTCATGTTCCGTCCAGCTCATAGTTTGCAGATGTATTCACCAAAGGACTCCCCACGGCGGTGTTCCAAGATTTTCGGTTCAGCCTAAACGTCCTTCCAGAAGGAGTTCCGGCTGCGC
>NC_041388.1:67989567-68026264 GCF_002162155.2 Triticum dicoccoides
TTCTTTGTGCTTCCGATTATTTGTTCCGAGTTCCAGTGACCATCGATGTTAGCACATGCAACAAAAGATGATCCAAAATCAGATAGATAATACTTACAAATAGAATATATACGTTGGCATGAAATAATATCAAAAGTTTCCTTTCGGAGGTATTCGATAAAATTTCGAATTCAGTTTATACTGGAAAAATATACCATGTTGTCAATTGTAGCCAATTTGATTTGTCATGGACAATATATTTTGTCCACGGTTCATATTTCGTCTCCCCTCTCCCATTGCCAAGTACAAATTGATTTGGATTTCAAATTTTGTGTCATGTTGTGTCGTTGTAACCATTTTTTTAATGTTTGTCAGAAACATGAATTATGTACTAGTTTTTTTTAGGCAAACGAATTATGTACCAGTGAACCTTTTATTGCATGAAATGTACCAGTGAACCTACTCTGTCTAGTTCAAATAATGTTGTTTTTTGTGGACATTTTGGACATCTGTAAGTCAACATTTTAAAAAACAAAATTACATGTATATATTTATCTTGAAAAATATTATCCGTGTATTTTTCCTTGAACTACAATATAAAAATCTTGATTAAAGTCAAATATTAAAGATTATGGGAATGTCCCAAACATAACCTTTCCGTGGTTTAAGAGAGCAAGTAGGAAACATATAACCTAAATAGGATTTTATATATTCTAAGGTTTACTCAAGAAGTTCATAGTTTTTCTTTGTTTTTTCCTAAGAAAAAGATCTAGATTTATTCATTAAGTAAGCAAAATACATCAAAGACAACGAAGAACATACACCCTAACAAAACCAAAAATTACACCATGTTTCTTCGAAATTGTTGCCACTAGCTTCAGTATTTTTGCATCTCCGTGTTTGTCCAATCCTTCGATGAAGAAACCGTTGAAGACTAAAAATGCACAAGTTAAGCTAACTACGTAGTTTTAGAAAAGCTACATGTGCCCAACTGCAATAGGTGAGAACCTAAAATCGCTGAACGCGTGTTGACTGAGTGTATTTTGCAAGCGAGGTCATGGAACCGCTATTTTGTTGTTGAAATTTTGGGGAACAATATCGGAAGTACACCAAGGCAAAACATGAGAAATGGGCCATGCTAAACACAATAGGCACGGCATCCAACCTGAGAATCGTATACTATGCGCTACAAACATTGAGGTATTCCCAGTGTTACTGAACTCGAAAAACTAATTATGAAGAGTCTCAGATTTTCTGAGAAACAAATGAACCATACGTAGAATATTTATCAATCATGCCACATAAATTCAAATAAAAGTTTGGAATAAAACTCTAGGGCAAAATTTGCCACGAAAATAAAGACAAATATGGCTAAAAATGAGAGTTACTCCCTTAGTCCTATAATATAAGAATGTTTTTTACACAAATTGGGCTACTATTTTTTAAACTATGTACACGTACTGATTTTGTTTCTGAAATTTTATGAAATAATTTCATACTCCCTCCCTTTCTAATATAATGCATTTTAGAGATTTTAATATAGAATATATATATATATTTTAAAGTGTAGGTTCACTCATTTTACTTTGTATGTAGTCCATGTTGAAATCTCTGAAAAGACTTAGGAACAGGGAGTACTTAGCGAAATTATTTCATAGCAGTGCACGGGAGATTCCAGCCCAGCTCGGCCCAGCCCAGCCCAAGGACACATATTCATTCGTCACTAAGAAAAAGGGGAGTACAAATTCGGTCGTTCTTCATTTCTGAAGCCACCGCTGCCGCCTCCTTTTGCCTTGGCCCGCCCCGATTCCAGCGCCGCCCAACCAGCCGCGCCACTGCTTCCACTCCCCATCGTCACGGCGGCGTCCTCCGAACCCCAGTTCGCGGCGCCGACGGCCCATCTCCGGCGCTGTTGCCGATTTCCCCCGGTACACTTCAGCTGAAAACCACCCATATTTCGATCCAGTAACCGTAAGACGCCGCGGCCGCCTCCCTAGGGTTCCGACTCGAAGATCCCTGGATCGCACTATCGCGGCGAGGCGACGGCCGGCGACGAGGTGAAGCCTGTCGACGCGAGCGACGGGGACACAGCTGCCGCTCGTGGCGAGGAGCTGCAGCCCGCGCCCCTGCCCGAGGATGTGCTCGCCGAGGTCCTCCGCCGCGCTGGATCGCCGCCTCCCGCTGCGTCTGCACGGCCTGGCGCGACGCCATCGATGCGCGCGACCTCCTGCACGCCGACCTGTTCCCGCTCTCCCTCGCCGGCCTCTTCGTCCACTTCGACGAGCACAAGTATCCCGAATTCCTCGCCCGCCCCTCCTCAGTGGCTGGCGCCCCCGCCATCAGCGGCAACCTCAGCTTCCTGCCCTCCGCCACCCCTCATGCCGGCACTATATGGGACGACGACTGCGATGATTGGCGTGACTATAACATCGATGATCACTGCAATGGGCTCCTCTTGCTTCGCGGTAACCGGGTGGTTAACCCTGCCACCCGATGCTGGAGTGCTTTGCCACCGTGCCCTGCTCCCAAGGATGGCACAGGAAACGTGTGGTACAGTGGGCATCTGGTCTGTGATCCGATGGTATCACCGTACTACGAGGTGTTTATGACCCCCCATTTGGATGACTATCATTCTGAAGATGAGGTTGACCCCTCGATGGAGGAATCTGAATGGCCACCATCACAATTAAAGATATATGTATTCTCATCAAAGTCGGGTTGCTGGAAGGAGAAGTATTTTTTTCGACAAGGGGGTGCTACAGGGATTGTCAGTGAGAGGCACATGGGTTACAAGCGATCCAATGGCGTCTATTATCGAGGAGCACTTTACGTACTCTGCAGTGTTTATTTAATTATGAGGTATGTGGTTTCTTAGTTTATATTTTATTTCACTTCTACCCTGCCATTTTGTTCTTAGACAGTTTTGTACATTGATTTGATTCTGCAGGATATCATTGTCTGATAATACGTACAGTGTAATTAAACCACCTGTCATGGATACCAGAGCACACGACTATCCTTGTGTCGAGATTGTTAGATCAAAAAAGGGGGTGTACTTTGTGGCATTTGATAGGTACTGGCCTCAGCGTAAGTGTTGGCTTGGTGTTTGGATCCTTAATGAATCATGTGGTCAGATGGGGTGGATGTTGAAGCATGACAAAGACCTTAAGCATGCGCTAGCACATCACCGATATTGTGGACGACTTCATTGGATCTTAGAAGATATTAACTATAACCTGTTTTGTTCTTCTAGTTTCCTAGAAGGCAACAAGAAAGCAACCACTGAGGAGATTTTTGAATGGAACTCTGACGATGATGTTGAAAACGAGAACTTGGTTAAGCATTGTTGCTTAGAAGACAACAAGAAAGCCATAATTGAAAAGAAATTGGATTGGAAGTACAACAATCGTAATGTTGTTAACAATTGTGATATGGTTGAAGAGTGTCACTGGGGTGAAGAGCATTATGATGATTCATATGATGGAGACATTGAGATACTTGGGTTTCACCCATACAAAGAGATTGTCTTCTTGAGTAGTACACCAGAGTGGACAGCACTGGCATATCATTTGAATGGCTTCAAGATTGAAGAATTAGGGAATATATACCCAAATGATTATGGTCATTTCAAACAGTTAAGTAATGAACAGGAGAGGATCAAATCTTTTCCATACACCCCATGTTGGATTGAAGAGTTACCTAGGAACAATTAGTCTAGAAATTCATCTCACATACAAGCCTATTTTAGTTGCCATCTATTTAAGAGATGTATAAGAAATGACTTGCACAAGATGTTTGTGTCATCTATTTTTATGTAATGTATATGTAAGGATTGGTCCATTTCTATTGAAAAAGATGTTTCAATTATGTTTGTGTTTTTGGTTGTGGGTATTGTTATTTTTTTAAATCGCTACAACTTACTAATAGTACTCCCTCCGTCCCTAAATAAGCGACACTTATTCTGGGACAGAGGGAGTATGTTTTTTCTTTTTTGAACAAGAGGGAGGCGCCATTTATTCCAACTTCAAAAACAGATTACAGAGAGGATCACAATGTCCTGTAGAGTGATATATCAGCTAGTTTCGTCCTTTGAGTCATGCAGTCCTAGGAATGTGTATTTTTCCTTTTGAGTCGAGCTCCCTGTTAGCTTCAAACATCTCACTCCTTTTGGATGAAATTGTCTGGACAGGCAAAGTTTCTTCCCTGTAGACCAGGCACTTTTTTCCTATGTGGGAGTTTAGGGATACAAAGTTCGACGAGGCAACAAGTTTACTGCAATTTAAATGTTCATGTGTTTTAAGATGCCAGTAGCTACATGGATTCTAAGTCAATGTCAAATTTCCGTCCTCTGTGTGTATTGTTCGAATGTTCCTACATTCCCCATGGAAATGCCAACTCAAATTAACAGATTGCACTTGCAGCAAAACAAGATCTCAGCTGCACTTCGACAAGGGTATAATTAAGTTAGTAGTATGTTGCTAATTCACATCCAGTGTCTTGTCCTGACTGTCTAGGTAGTCAAGAAGAAGCAAGCAAACATCTGTGGTTTTCTTGGTCCTTCCTGGCCTGTCATATACTGAACTTCGTTCCTTTCAAGATCTACTTCACAATGAATATGCACAATGCTTCAGGTAAGAAATGGTTCAATTTTTATTTTTTTTGCTGAATTAAACTAAAATTGTGATGTGGAAGTCATCCCATTGATAAATCTGAGAGTGCTACTTCAGTCTAAAAAGTTTTTGCAAATATTAGGAGTCAGAGTTGCTGAATGTTGATCATCCAAATTCTGAGATGTGACTACTTCTGATCAAAGGAGTACAATTTGGTATTGCCATGGTAGGTCTGTGCCGATATATGGAAACAAAGAATGATTTTATCAGTCCCAGGAAACAGTCATGTATGTGCGAAGCAGGACAGAAGAGAAGGATGTATTTTGTGGGCAGTATCCTTTGTTAAGGTAGAACATAATCATTGTCCAGTCCAAATAGCTTTCTGACAACAAAAGGTTGACGAAATGGTAGCCACAAAGCTCCTATGCTTCTCACAGTCTGATCGGAACACATAGTCCAAACCAGAAAAAGAAGAGACACGATCAGAACAGCTTGACCCAGGTAGTTTTCCTACGGCTCACCGCCTCTCCGAATCAAATTGAAATTATAGGTTGAACCTTTGAAGTCCTACGAAATATACTTCTAGTACATCCAAGGTTGGTCTTAGGTATTACATATATATTTCAAACAGATAACTAATTAAAGGGAAGTTATCATATGTTTATGATTGTTGGCTGTGCATTTTCTCCTGCTACAACAATACTCCTGAAATATATACTCTTGAAATATGTACTACTCCCTCCGTTTCTAAATATAAGCCCTTTTACAGATAGTCCATATTGGAATATCTAAAAAGACATATTTAGGAACGGAGGGAGTAGTACATTTTAAAAGGGTAGCAAGTTTTGAGGTAATATGTTTCTATTTTCTATTTTACATCTTTACTCTTTTGTTAAGATAGAATTGGTTTAATTCATTAATAAATATTTCCTTATCCTAATCTGCATGTAAATAGCATATATGGCTAACTTTGTATGCTACATGTACATTCAACAAACGCTTTGCTGTTTCCTGGCTGTGTGTACACTGTTAATTTTAAACTGTTATACTTCTGTACCTTTTATTATCAGTCTTGTTTTTTTGCACTTCAGGAATTTAGGGGTACGAAGTCGAACAGACAATTAAGTTCACTAGTTTAGTGTTGATTTTTTTATGGTGGCAGGAACAACATGGACTGTAAGTCAGGCGTTGTACTTCACACGTCTGTATTTTCACCCCGTATGTATCTGTGTACTTTGAATTGTTTCTACCTTCCTCGTTGGAGGGCTAACAACTCGATACTCAGTGAACAACAACTGAAGCATGAGCTTAATTTGTGTCGCTAAATTGTGGCTGCCATTGTTGGTGAATGGTGACCTGCCATCTATGTTTCTGGCTTGGGAACGAAGGATTACACCTACTCAGATAACAAACTGGAATTCTTCACTCGAAAACCCACCAACACCAAAGAATTGCCACGACGGTCAATCGTTTTTTTTTTCCGCTAGGGATTGGACTTGTCGCATCATTCGCCCATGTTATTGAAACTGATTGTAGAGCTTGAAATTGGTGCCTGTGTTCCACAGTGGTTGCTAAAACGTTTCATTTCTTATAACACCTAGAGAGCTGGTACCTTGTTCTTCAAAGAGTTATCCTTCCCATGTGGTACTTTAGGTGGATAGATTTTAGTGTAATGCTAGTAGTAAACCAGAAAAATTGTCAGGCAACCGTCTCAATGGTTAACTTTCAGTCTGCCTCGGTAAAAATAATGCAGGATCTCTAGGTTTCAGTTTTGGTTTTCTTGTTCACGTTTCCCTTTTTATCTATGTATCCAACTGTGGAATTCATATTTCTCTTTTGTACCTTTACACATGCCGAGGTACCAAATTACCATCACCTACAGAAGCTCAAGATTTCAGGATTCTAAGTTCCAATGGTGTATCTGTCAATACATAGGCAAGCTTGTGTTCTCCCCTTCAGATGAGAAAAATGCAGCTTGTAAAGTAACTCAGCAGTCACATTCACAGTGATATTACTAGTAAATTAAGATATTTTATTTATTTCTCTGTGACCACTATACTTGGGAGTCCAATCAGGCACTTCAATGTTCAGTCTCCTCGATATAATCAGAATGCCTGAAAGGGACACTAGTAAGTATTATTTCCTTTTTGTCATTGATATCTGTGGTCCGTTTCATATGTTTGATCAGTTTAAATAATTTCTTGCTATATTTCATAAAGTTTAATTTCCATGAATTAATATTTTTCTCATTTTGTTTTCAGGCTCCTGCTACTATCTATGTCTGCAGCTTGATTGTTTCTGTTATGCTAAATGTTTGAGGATCTTATTAAACTTTAATTTATCTATTTCCTTCATCAACTCAAGGGGAGTTCCTTTCTTTGGATGCTCCAACTCAATAGAATTCTATGAAACTAGACTGACGAGTTGGCGTAAAAAAAACTGCTCCTGATTGTCAGCCAGCAGCAGGAAGCACATGTTCATTATATCAAACCTAACATGTGAGTTAATCTTTCACCAGATCATTCTTCTCATCCAAAAGCAGCAATCAAAATACCCACACTTACCATCAAGATTACAAAAGTATGTCACACTTTGTCACCTAATTCACCAACACACAGAACACATGAATATGAACTCTAAAAAACAAATCAGAGCCTGGCAAGACAGCAAGCCCAAGACAATTGAAAATACTTTACCCTTAAACTCTCACCAGATCCAAGAACACTACTTCCGAGAGGACTTCCTGTCACCCTCCCCCCTCCTCCCCCTCCTCCCGCGACGCCCTGCAGGCGCACGGGAGGCTAACCCTAGCCGCCGGCAGGGCACCGATCCTCCCCTCCCTCGCCGGTGCCAGGGGTGCGACTGGGCGAAGCCCAGCTGGCGCCGGCACCTGCGGGGTGCTCTTCTTCCCCTCGCAACCCATGCGAGACGCGGGGTGGCTCACCCTGGTCTGGCTGCTGTGCTAAGCGCCGGGCGCAGCAGCACGACGTCACGCCGGGACTGGTCGATGGTGGCAGCGCGGCGGTGGTGCGTTGGGCGGCGCAGTGGTGGCGGGCGCGCCTTGGTTGCCAGGGTTGGCGAGGTCGGGGCGAGATCTGGAGCAGGGTGGCGCGGGCTGCAGGTCTCTGCCCCTACCATGGCCACGGCGGGTGGTGGTGCGACGTAGCAGCGACGGGCAAGCCAGAATCCCGGGGCTACAACGGCTGGACAACGGCAGGCAACGCAGTTGCGCTCCTCGGTGAGCTTCCTTCGCCATTGGCGGCGGTCTTTGGGGTCTCTTCTTGCCGGTGGGTGGGTGTGTTGGTGGCCTCGCGTGGAGCTGCGGTCATCGCCGAGGTGGGGCGACAGAGGAGGTGTCCGGTGGGGAGGCAGGCTGGAGGGATGGGAGGCGCGCTAGCACAGGGGTGTGCCACCCTGAATGCATCCGCTCCCCCTCCTCTGTTCCCCGACCGTATGTGGGCTGACGCGGCTCCGGCCTTGTTTGAGGCGGGATGCATGTTGCGGTCTCTTCGGTCTGGTGGGTCCTTTGGCCCAAAGCCGGTCACTTTGGTCAGTTTTGGGGGTGTCTGGATGCAAGGCTAGGATGCATCGGAGGGGTGGGTGTGTCGGGTTACATCACTTGGCCAATCTTGTATTGACCGACGACGGCGGCGTCCGTGGATACCGTATCCTTAATGAAGGCTCTATCGCTGTGCCCTTACTCCTTCGAGTTGCTCCGCGTGAAACTTGATCTTTGGGATCGGGTGGTGGAGGCTATTAGTGGTCGTTCCCTTCTAGGATGCACCATTTTGAAGTCCTTGTTCCATCGTTTTTCGTCTCACCTCTCCTCGGAGGATTGGAGGTCTCCGTTGGCTCCAAGCGGTCCATCCTCAAGCATGTGTTGTGGCTTGGTAGTCGTTGGGTGGTGTGGCGGTGCTCGAAACCTTTGTATCTTACTTTGGGTGTGTGTGTCGCGTGCGGCGGTGGCGTGAGTTTGTATCGTGATGCTTCTGGTTGGTGCTTTATATATAAAGCGGGTCGAAAGCCTTTTTCGGTAAGAACACTACTTTCTCCTATCCAAAATAATGAACTAAGACCACGACACTAATTTTGGATCGGAGGGATTAATTAAAAGGCCCCCACTAAAGTCCCACTATTGATGTTTTTATGATGGCTGAAACTGATCGTAACTCCTCGTCTTGATCCTCGATTAATAGAGCTCTCTCTTTTTTGTCAAAAAAAATAGGGCTCTCTCTTCCCATCAAAAGAAAATTTAGGCATAATGTGAAAGAATAAGAAATAAGAATAGCAGAAATATGATATGCCCAGCTGCACGTTCCAATAATATTCCCTTAATCACCACAAAAATAAAACATACCTCTCATATTGTGCCGCGAGCTGTTTTTGTCGGAAAAGTACTACTACTAAATTGATTCTTCAGTTTTTTCATAAAATAAATAAATAAATTTATTCTTCAGATTTAATTAAGTTTAATATCAATCAAAAGAAGTATAAAAGAAGATAAATTCATAATCAATTTGTTGCAGCGTACAGATGGATCGCTTGCTGGTCTCCCGTCGGGGCTACTGCTGCGTACTACGTCCTCCATAAAGAAATATTGTTTATGGAGAGGGCACAATCGATCTAAAGTTCTGGACACGTTCTCTCTGACTTCTCATTTCCAAACCGCTCGCAGGCCCCATATCTTATAACACGCACGCTGCGCCGCTGCCTCCTCGTCGAACTAAAATCCTAATCAATCTAGGTTTTCCAGATCAAATATCATCCAGGTAGGAGAGACATGGCCGGCGACGAGGACAAGCCATGGAAGGCTGCTCGTGTCAATGACAGGGAGCCTCCTCGCCGATGAAGGCTGCTCGTGTCAACGCCTTCACCGGATCTTAGAAGATATTAACTACAAGCTGTTTCGTTCTTCTAGTTTTCTAGAAGGCAACAAAGAAGCAACCACTGAGGAGATTTTTGAATGGAACTCTGACGATGATGTTGAAAATGAGAACTTGGTTAAGCATTGTTGCTTAGAAGACAACAAGAAAGCAATAATTGAAAAGAAATTGGATTGGAAGCAGTTTGGAAGTACAACAATCGTAATGTTGTTAACAATTATGATATGGTTGAAGAGTGTTACTGGGATGAAAAGCATTATGATGATTCATATGATGAAGACATTGAGATACTTGGGTTTCACCCATATAAAGAGGTTGTCTTCTTGAGTGCATCACATCATACAACACTGGCATATAATTGTTAGAAGTATAATTATGTTTAAATTAGAGATTAGGAGTTAGAGATAGGATTGGTTTAAACCATGTACGACTTGTCCCCTACTTCAAGTCTCTCTCACAATGTACTCTATATATACCATATATGAGGGTTGGATCAATATAACAGAAATAACACAATATCTATTCATCCATACAATATTTTCCATATGGTATTAGAGCGGTTTGTCCAACGACGCTGATCCTAGGACCTTCCACCACTTCCGTAGCTCGCCGCCCCCGGGGAGATAAATCTCCTCTCTCCGAGGGCGCGGCACCCGATCAATCAAAGATTAGATCAGTCACGTAGTTTTGGATCCAATTTTTCGAGTTCACAATCAATAGATCAATTCCTTAGTTAGATTCGATCAATTCCTTTTAGCCACAAAATAAAATCGCTAAATCTACCCTCAAAATTCCGGTGAAAATCAAGCTTTGGTTGGTCTACACGACGGCGGGGCATGTTGTCGACCATGGGGGACGTAGTCACCGATAGACTGCGGCTTCTCAGGCTGCGGCTTCTCAGGCGAAGACGGCGCACCGGCGAGCTGACACGCGCGTTCACGGGTGGGTGTAGCTCCCGTAGAGATTTTCATCGTGTACGAGACTACGAGTACGCGGATCTCACAACAACGATCAAGATCACGCCCGTTTGGATCACGGGAGGGCAAACTCTCGCACGCGGATCTCCGGGCTGACACCTCCAGTACGCGGCTCGACATGTCTGTAGCTCCATCAACCCGCACGACCTCCTGGGGCGGCCTCACACACGCCGTAAGCAGCAGCAGTTCCAGGTACAGGACGAGTCACTCCCAGTAATTCATCACGCAGATGCACCATCAAGCTTCACATACATGCACGGCACGACCAAGTGCGTGCTGATGGATATGAGTATGCTACGATCGAGCTCCAACCAGATAGCATCGGCATCGAGCTTCTTCCGGACCCGGCTCCACGCGTCTTCAGCTTCATCGACATGTCCAGCATCAGCATCTCACGCACGCGGCGTCAATCTGCAGTAGTTCCTGCGGCACATCTACTCCAACACGGAGGGGTGCAGCCAGCCGAACACATCTACACCGAGCCGGCCTGTTGCAACTGCATCGACATCTACACCAATCTGACACATCGATCTACACCGAGCATTCTGCATCAATATTCAACAACCCGAGCCGAACTACATCAACCTGTACGACTACGCGAGGCTATGAGCCAACATACTTCTTCAGCACGGCGCGACATCGACAGTTCATCGCCATGGAGGGACGCCTTCTAGCGACACATCATTGTCGACATGCCGCTGCAACGTCATCGCCGACACTTCATCATCAAGATCTTCATCAACGTCGTCTTCACCAACATCTTGATCAACACACCGCCGCCGCCTCGTCCACAAGATGGGCACCTAGCGTCCTCTGACAGACTTTTCTGCAAGACGTGACCTCGGCGACGGCAATGACCGCGTCACGACAACAGCATCGACCGCGTCATCCACGACAGCACGACTGCATCGACATGGCGTCACTATAGTGACGACCCCTACACGGTCACATGGTTCTGGCAAAACTGATGTGTGCTCGATGGGTTTCCTCCGGTCTTGGCAAAACTGGTGGTGGACTCATCGCCGACGGCACCCTCTGACATCCGCAAGGTGCATCGTCCACGACTGCAGCTTCGTCATCTACAACATCGTGCAATCTTCAGACATGTCTTCGTCATTTATCAGGATGCATGGTTCAGTCTTGACTTTGAAGGGAGGAATTTCATGAAACTTTTCATAATCTTCAGACATGTCTGTCTTGCCCTCCACTCCCACGATGTCCCTTTTTCCTGAAAGAACTATGTGGCGTTTTGGCTCAAGTATGATGTATTCGCTTCCTTATCTCTTCTTTTTCTCGGTTTGGTAACATGTCCTTCACATAGATAACCTGTGCCACATCATTCGCTAGGACGAACGGTTCATCAGTGTACCGAAGATTGTTTAGATCCACTATTGTCATTCCATACTGTGGGTCTACCTGTACCCCGCCTTTTGACAGATTGACTCATTTGCACTTAAACAAATGGACCTTAAAATCATGTCCGTAGTCAAGTTCCCATATGTCCACTATGTAACCATAATATGTGTCATTTCCCCTCTCGGTTGTTGCATCAAAGCGGACACCGCTGTTTTGGTTGGTGCTCTTTTGATCTTGGGCGATCGTGTAAAATGTATTCCCATTTATCTCGTATCCTTTGTAAGTCAATACAGTCGAAGGTGGCCCCCTGGACAACGAGCACAACTCATCACAAACAGTGTTGTCACCTCTGAGACGTGTTTCCAACCAACTGTTGAAAGTCCTGATGTGTTCACATGTAATCTAGTCGTCGCACTGCTCCGGGTGTTTGGAGCGCAGACTGTTCTTGTGTTCATCGATATACTGGGTCCCAAGGTAGAGTTCTGTAGAACTGTGTAGTGTGCTTGAGACCAAGAATATCCGTCCCTGCATATTTTTGAGTCCTCTCCAAGCCTGTCTTTTCCAATCAGTCTCCCCTCATACCGTGATTTAGGGAGACCTATCTTCTTAAGGCCAGGAATGAAGTCAACACAAAACCCAATGACATCCTCTGTTTGATGGCCCATGGAGATGCTTCTTTCTGGCCTAGCGCGGTTACGCACATATTTCTTTAGGACTCCCATGAACCTCTTAAAGGGGTACATATTGTGTAGAAATACGGGCCCATAATGACAATCTCGTCAATTAGATGAACTAGGACGTGCGTCATGATATTGAAGAAGGATGGTGGGAACACCAGCTCGAAACTGACAAGACATTGCACCACATCACTCCTTAGCCTTGGTATGATTTCTGGATCGATCACCTTCTGAGAGATTGCATTGAGGAATGCACATAGCTTCACAATGGCTAATCGGACGTTTTCTGGTAGAAGCCCCCTCAATGCAACCGGAAGCAGTTGCGTCATAATCACGTGGCAGTCATGAGACTTTAGGTTCTGAAACTTTTTCTCTGGCATATTTATTATTCCCTTTATATTCGACGAGAAGCCAGTCGGGACCTTCATACTAAGCAGGTATTCAAAGAAGATTTCCTTCTCTTCTTTGATAAGAGCGTAGCTGGCAGGACCTTCATACTGCTTTGGAGGCATGTCGTCTTTTTCGTGCAAACGTTGCATGTCCTCCCGTGCCTCAGCTGTATCTTTTGTCTTCCCATACACGCCCAAGAAGCCTAGAAAGTTCATGCAAAGGTTCTTCGTCACGTGCATCACGTCGATCGAAGAGCGGACCTCTAGGTCTTTCCAGTAGGGTAGGTCCCAAAATATAGATTTCTTCTTCCACATGGGTGCGCGTCCCTCAGCGTCATTCGGAACAGCTAGTCCACCGGGACCCTTTCCAAAGATTACGTGTAAATCATTGACCATAGCAAGTACGTGGTCACCGGTACGCATGGCGGGCTTCTTCCGGTGATCTGCCTCGCCTTTGAAATGCTTGTCTTTCTTTCGACATTGATGGTTGGTCGGAAGAAATCGATGATGGCCCAGGTACACATTCTTTCTGCATTTGTCCAGGTATATATTTTCGGTGTCAGCTAAACAGTGTGTGCATGCGTGGTATCCCTTGTTTGTCTGTCCTGAAAGGTTACTGAGAGCGGGCCAATCGTTGATGGTTACAAACAGCAACGCGTGCAGGTTAAATTCCTCCTGTTTGTGCTCATCCCACGCACGTACACCGTTTCCATTCCACAGCTATAAAAGTTCTTCAACTAATGGCCTTAGGTACACATCAATGTCGTTACCGGGTTGCTTAGGGCCTTGGATGAGAACTGGCATCATAATGAACTTCTGCTTCATGCACATCTAAGGAGGAAGGTTATACATACATAGAGTCATGGGCCAGGTGCTGTGATTGCTGCTCTGCTCCCCGAAAGGATTAATGCCATCCACGCTTAAACCAAACCATACGTTCCTTGGGTCACGTGCAAACTCAGCCCAGTACTCTCTCTTGATTTTTCTCCACCGCGACCCGCCAGCGGGTGCTCTTAACTTCCCGTCTTTCTTACGGTCCTCATTGTGCCATCGCATCAACTTGGCATGCTCTTCGTTTCTGAACAATCGTTTCAACCGTGGTATTATAGGAGCATACCACATCACCTTCGCAGGAATCCTCTTCCTACGGGGCTTGCCGTCAACATCACCAGGGTCATCCCGTCTGATCTTATACCGCAATGCACCGCATACCGGGCATGCGTTCAAATCCTCGTACGCACCGCGGTAGAGGATGCAGTCATTAGGGCATGCATGTATCTTCTGCACCTCCAATCCTAGAGGGCATACGACCTTCTTTGCTATGTACGTACTGTCGGGTAATTCGTTATCCTTTGGAAGCTTCTTCTTCAATATTTTTAGTAGCTTCTCAAATCCTTTGTCAGGCACAGCATTCTTTGCCTTCCACTGCAGCAATTCCAGTATGGTGTCGAGCTTTGTGTTGCCATCTTCGCAATTGGGGTACAACCTTTTTTTGTGATCTTCTAACATGCGATCGAACTTCAACTTCTCCTTTTGACTTTCGCATTGCGTCCTTGCATCGACAATGACCCGGCGGAGCTCATCATCATCGGGCACATCGTCTGGTTCCTCTTGATCTTCAGCAGCTTCCCCCGTTGCAGCATCATCGGGCACATCGTCTGGTTCCTCTTGATCTTCAGCAGCTCCCCCCGTTGCAGCATCACCGTATTTAGGGGCCACATAGTTGTCATCATCCTCTTCTTCTTCGTTGTCTTCCATCATAACCCCTATTTCTCCGTGCTTCGTCCAAACATTATAGTGTGGCATGAAACCCTTATAAAGCAGGTGGGTGTGAAGGATTTTTTGGTTAGAGTAAGACTTCGTATGCCCACATATAGGGCATGGACAACACATAAAACCATTCTGCTTGTTTGCCTCAGCCACTTCGAGAAAATTATGCACGCCTTTAATGTACTCGGAGGTGTGTCTGTTACCATACATCCATTGCCGGTTCATCTGCGTGCATTATATATAATTATGTGTGTCAAAAGTAAGAAAATCAGACAAGTATCTATCTAAAGTAAGAAAATCAGACAAGTATCTATCTAAAGTAAAAAAAATCAGAAAGAAGATAAGAACAAGAGGCTCACCACGGTGGTGTCGGCGACGAGATCGGCGCGGGCGATCGACGGCGGTGAAAACGGGGATGGGGCGTGACGGGCCGCTAAATCTAGACAAATCTCGGGAAAAATGGAGCTCCGAGGTTGAGCTTCGACAGGAGAAAGCTTAACTAGTGTGGCTCGGGCATTTCATCGAACACCTCATCTGTATAGGAGGTGAGCTAGAGCATCCAAATGCACTCCCCTTGCCGGCCAGAAAAAAAACAGAGCACTGTGGAGTGCTCTACTGCGGCGATGGGGTATATATAGGCAACTTATTTGTCCCGGTTCGTGACAGGAACCGGGACTAAAGCCCACCTTTCTCGGTTCTAGGCACGAACCGGTACCAATGGCTGTGGGCCAGGAGCGTGGCCCATTGGTCCCGGTTCGTGCCTAGAACCGGAACAAATGGATCCAGACGAACCGGGACCAATGCCCACGAGGCCCCGGCCGGTCCCCTGGGCTCATGCACCGGGACTAATGCCCCCATTGGTCTCGGTTCGTGAAGAACCGGGACTAATGGACTGGCCAGACCCGAACCAAAACCCTATTTTCTACTAGTGGAAATATGTACATTTTTCAAGGGTAGCAAATTTTGTAATAACATGTTTCTATTTTCTATTTTACTATGTACATAGCATCCATGGCTAACTTTGGATGCTACATGTAACGTTCAACAATCGCGTTGCTTTCTGTGAGAAAGGATTGCTTACTCAAAGCATTTAAATTAATTGCTTATGTTACTGCCTCAAGCTATGTTTCAGCATACCCAATGACCCGAAGTCTCAGTGATTAGGCATTATGGGACCCAAAATTATCATAAGTGCTAGAAAGAGAAGTTGCCATCAAGATAAGCATAACCAATTACCAGAGCCACATGTACCCTCGATTGTCAGAGACGGCAACCCTGAAGAGTTTAAATGAGAAGCTGATTATTAGCCATCAACATGATTGGGTAAGTTTTGCTCCTTAGTGCAACATTATTCCAATAGTCAGTTTATTACGTGATACATCTAGTCAACCTACCATTTAGGTGGCACCAGCGAGATCCAGCTAAGGTAAGAAACTTCTTTGCGAAATGCCTAGTCAAAGCCTTTGAAACTATGCATTTTGAATTATCCAGACACTAATTAATAATTTAATGTGAGATTGTATGTTTGATGCATTCAGCTTCATTATTCTACTACGTCGCAAGTTCCTAACCATGTCGTTGGAAACTCTGTAGGCAGTAGGCTTGTAACGAGTTGAAGCCACTGCCATCAAGCAGCTTCCCGGAGGAATATCTGATCCGTTGGCTCTTTTACAACGATCCAGATATCCAAATGATTATTGCAAAAATACATTAGGTTCCTCATTCAGAAAAGTTGTCCAATTATCATCTGTCCTGTTTGCATGGTCAATTTCAGAAGCTTGAATTCAAGTGCACAAATCAATCTGTGATTTGCCTTTTCTTCTCTATGGGCTGCAGCGGCGAGCAAATACTGAAAGAACTTTCTGCCTGTGGTAGTATTATTATACTCTGCGTGTGTACTTAACTTATGCTCTTTTTTAATCTGAACACTGTGAAGAGAAGCTACCATCTTTTTATTGTCTATAAAATTGAAATGTGTGTTTCCTTGTGCACACACCATAAATGGAAATGCACTTTCTTATCAAAAGGCATGAATTATGCCTCGTCCTATGAATCTGAATATACATTTAGGGATTTGTGCTTCAATTCTATGAAGAAAGTATAAGGTGAACAACTACTACCGTTTGCTGGAATTACATTTAGGGATTTGTGCTTCAATTCTATGGAAATATACCGTTTGCTAATTACGAAAATTGGTTATGAAAACTGAGCCTCAAATCTGGAAGAAACACATTCGTATACCAAAATAATTGTCCGATTAGCACCTCCTTAGTTATGAAACTTTTCACACAAAAGTGCACAACACTTAGGTAGGCAAAAAACTTGTATACCATCGTCAGGGATGAGCCTAGCGAGGGTGGCAGCTCCTGTCTATCACCGATCGGTCGTCCGACGGCGGGACCTGCCAGTGATAACCACTCTGCAACAGGAAAAAAGGATTATGTCTTAGCCATCGTTAATAACATATTTTTTTCTTTCTTATGCAATGTAGCATGTCATCTAAACAAGCAATAAAACATGTTATGCAATGAAGTACTATGTCTTAGTGTTATTTCTAATCATTAATGGTTGTATGCGCAAACAAAAATTATTGGTGATTAGTGCTTCAACTCCAGTAGTTTTTGCCTATGCACGGTCAGTAGCACATGCGTGGCTACTCAAGTTAAACAGATCCAGGTTTTATCAGTTAGGCGCAAATAAATATCTGTGAGTAAGCCGCATTATCTGTGAGTAAGCCACATTAAATAACATTTTGAAGTAAGAATGGGAGGATAAACTCCTATAAGTATTGCTTGTTTTTAGAAAATAATCCATCGTCGTCTAGTCCGGTTAGGATATCTGGCTTTCACCCAGACGACCCGGGTTCAAATCCCGGCAATAATGGAATGCAGCGCTTTTTTGCCACCGCAGTGTTTTTACCCATTTTATAATTTTATTATACTATGTCTGGGTGCCATCCCCATATTTTGAAGACATCTGAATATTTATGACTTTACTTTTCTATGGTGTTCTTTTCATTGTTTGTGCCCTTGGTAACATATCAACAAAGGGTGAACACATCCTCTCTTTCTTTCTGCCAATCATATATATATACTGCAAAGAAAAATTGAGAGATGTTCAATGGCCTATGCGGATGCTTAATGCGTACATGGAGCAGCTCAATAGAAGCATGCAAAAATGCAACATTTCCTGAATTAGGAAACCCAATTTGTTCCATGGAAATATGTACATCAGGCAACATTTCATCCAACCAAAATAGAACTACATACAATTTTTTTGCTTCAGACATGTTGCGACAAAAAATGCTTTCAAGAATATTTTGGGCATGCCGAGTCAGCCCAATGTCGATTCCATGCCGTGACAAAATGGCATGAGCAGGGTAGTAGTTCTTCAGTCATTCACAGGCTACTGGATGCTCCCCTCATTCCAGCAGCAGCTGTTCTAACTCATCAAAGGCGTCGGTTTCGTTTTCGTCATGGAATTCTCCAGATTCGTCGTTGTCAACCACCGCCAGTTCATCATGGGGAGATACACCTGTTTTCTGGTAGAACTCTTCCTTCTGGGCATCCCACTCTTTGACGATTTCCTCTACCTTGTCACCCAGCAGTTTGTCATTCTGAAGGATGTGCTTGGCATCTTCCACATCAACAGTTTGGCTTGCCTCTGCCAAGGATAGCGATAGGGTCAATGACAGTCCCAATGCTACAAAAAATCCAAGTAGTATAAAATGATGATGAGAAGAGATAAGCACCTGCAAAGGCTGATTCTTTGGCTTTAGCGTAGTCCATTGACAGTTTCTTGATGCTGTCAAGTTCAAACTCCACTCCCTAGATGCAGATTGATGTGTCAGCAACAGAAGAGAAAATGAATACCATTGATACAAAATAAAAAAGTGATTGCCTCATCCTGATATTGTTTCTTATAGTGATATTGCCAGCACTACACAGCTTAGCAATTCTTTATTCAAACCATTAACTGGAATCGTTGCACGCTACATCAATCACTAACATTGGCAGAATGAAGGGGGGCAGGCGGTGGAGTGGATAAAATAAATGATAACATCAACCCTAATGGCAATGCACTGGAGTGTGTTAAAAATGAAACTAAAAAGAGGCCATGAATGGAAACAGACTAAACTTACCAAGTCTGTGTGCATGTAACTCCCTATTTGAGTATTTGCAAACAACCTGGAATATAAAAAAAACATTCAGAATATTAGTAAGTAATCAGTAATGTGTTCCTGTCTGCATACAGAGAATATAGCGAAGGCAAAAGCTTACTACCCTGCAAGAAGAACACACAAATGCTAATGATGAAGATCAGACAAGACAAATGGTAAAGAAGAAAATCCACATACTTGTCACAGGCAAATTTCACCCGTTTATTCTGGGATGCATTCATTTCATCAACCTCCTTTGCCTCATTGTCACCAAGCAAATTTATGAACCCAAACAGAAACATGCCTTTGTCTAGCATCCTTTTGACAAGTGCTGGTACAAGAGCAAGCCCATTCTGCTTAGCCTCAATGACAAAGTCTTTGAGTTTCTTGGACTCCTCTGTTGCAATCACATATTCAGGGAATTGATCTTTCCAATAAGCCATAAATCAGTGACTAAAAATATACCTTACCAAGAGACAGATAAATTTTGTAGTGTGGCTTGTATGGTTGGCACTCATAAAGGCAGTAAAGGCAGTAAAGCCCAGGCAACCTCTGAAGTAGAGAACTTTGGGAAGTCATATGGCCTACATAGACAAGAAAAATAAAATACATCACCAGTGCTGTAAGAAAGATTGTTGCAGGTAAAGTGGCAATTTCAAGGAAACCATATAGCCTACCAATACAATGCAAAAAGAGGGATTGCATAAAAACGCCTGAATTCGTCTTGGGTCGGCCTTCAAAGATATAAGAAAACTTCTTGGCCATCCACACTCTCTTGAAATCGGTGAATGACGTACAATTTTCCTGCCAAACAGAAGCACAAGGATGCTGCTTATTTAACATTTATATGAGCATGACACACCTTGACTAACTGCATGACAGAAAAAGGAAATCACCTTGGCATAATCATCTAGTAGCTCATCAATATCCAGCTTGAAAGGAGCAAGATCCATACTTACAGTCGACGGCAAACGTGAACCTGAATCCAGAAAAAAATTGCCCCACTTCAACAATAACAATAACAACAACTGCTCGCTTCAATGAGAAATGTAATACTGAAACGGGCACCATCTATCAGAGAACTCCACGGAGAGAAATAGAAGGCCTAAATGATGCAACAATGCTTTCTGCAGTTTGCTTGTTCTCCCTTTGATGGGACTTTTGAGCTTGGTTATTCAGTCCTCCTTATCAATTTGGTGACATCGTCCACTTTTTTTTTGGGCATTGCCGTTGCTTTCAAAATGCAGTTAGTACTTTTAACTATCAATTTAACAGGTAGTTAAATGCATCTTTTTTAAGCTGTAACAGCAGCAATTTACTAAAACTAGTAAGCAAGCAATCACCAAACTAAATAGATTGCACTGCACAACAAAGTAAAACCACAATCTGCCCGTGAGTCTAGAATTATCTCTACAAAACTCGGCGATTCTACTAGTTCCGAAAGAAGTGATAACAAAGCATTCATGCTGCAGGACCTGATGAGAAATATAATCATGTGTATAAACTGGTAGCAAATCGACCCTAGTGACCACTGACCAGGGAGACCTCAGGATTGCCTAATGAGTGAATTCAACCAAAGATGCTAAGCTGCTGCCGGAATAGTTAGGGAGGAGAACCTACAGCGCGAAAGAATCGTTCTCGGACTCACCGGAGAAGAAGAAGACGTTGCCGAGGTGGCGTTAGCGAAGAACACGAAATTACGACGGTAGGGGCCTGCTCTTGGACACGGGGCTGCAGAGGGGTGGGGAAGGAGAGGGCCGGAGGCTTCGCGGCGGTAGGATGCAGGGGCGGAGGGGCGTTGGGGCAACGGCCGCCGCGGCGCAGTGAGGAGGGGGCCGCGCGAGCTGGATGTGCGGCGGCCTAGGGTGGATTGGGAGACGCGGCAGGGGAGCTTGATAGGGGGCAGGACGCACTCGAACTCGGCCGCGGCGGCGCCGCCTCCCTCTAGGGCTCGGAACGGCCTGAGCCTGATGCGGATGGCGGGAGCTGCGGAAGAGGCGGCGGCTGCAGGCGTGCGTGCGCCTAGCGAGCCAACAGAAACCTGCGCACCGGTGAGGAGACGAGCGCGCCTACACCACACTCTGCTCCTCAGGGCGTTGCGAAGGGCCCGGCCCAGGTAGGTTCCAGGTAAGCTCATCTTTTCTCCTATTTTTCCCTTTCTTCTTCTTTATTTTTTATTGTATTCTTATTATTTACCAAAATATTGTAAGCACATATATTTACAAACATAAAAACGAATAAAAAACCTAAAATCGTGAATTTTAATACTGTTAATACAATGTAAAACAATTGTTAGCTTAATTAGAAAATGTTGATAGAATATTAGAAAACGGTTTTTGACTTTTTTTTGAACACAATACAGAAGCAGACGTCCATAGATACATACACACATACCCTCACCCTACCTCTATGAGCATCTCCGAGAGACTGAGCTAGCATATCATCTTGAGATCTAAAAATGTTCAGGTATTTCAAAAATACATGTGAAATTTATGAAAAATGTTAATCATATACTCCCTTCATCCCAAAATTAGTGTCTTAAATTTGTACTAGCTCTAGTAAAAAGTTATACTAAGCTTCATACACTTACTTTGGGATGGAGTAGAAAATATGTTAAATGTATATAAAAGAAATGTTTGAAATATATATGAAAAATGTTAATAGCATACAAAAAAAAGTTTGTGACATTTCAAAAATGTGCACGTGTTTCAAAAATCATATGTCACATTATAAAAAATATTAATCATGTGTTCAGCAAATGTTAAATGTATATCAAATAAATATTTCTGATGTATATGAAAAATGTACACTATTTTATGAAAAAATTAGACATCAAACATGCATTTGCAAGAAATGTTCAATCGGCGAAGGTTTTTGGTGACAAGACTTGGAGATATCAGAAGTGAGAATGCTGACATGAGTAACAAGAAATCATGTGAAAAACACGATCGCCTGCCAGTGGAAGGCTTTCTGCGTCAGTCAATCTACATAGAGTGAATCGGTCCCTAAGGAACCCCCGAAAGGGATGTCGTCCGATGGTACACGAAAGTGACGAAGTTGCTTTCTTTGTTACTCTCGTAATGACGTTTCGAAAGAAATCAAGGTTACCAGGTCACAACTCTGATTCTTTTTCCCTTATAGAACCTTCCTGCAAGAAATCAGTGGAAGTGGGTTCACCCCTACAACTCATCAAATCTGCCTTCTTTTCTGTTCTGCGTTGTACATATACTCAAGTTATGAGAAAGAATGGATTTGAATACTTAAAGATGTTAATCATGTCTTAAACCATGTTAAATGTACACAAAAATGTTCTTGATGTATACAAAAAAAGTAGGCATCAAAGAAAATTATTAAAAAATTGTGTATTTTAAAAATGTTTACCATGTATATAGAAATAAAGTTTCACATGTACGTGAAAAAGGTACATAGAAGACAGAGGAAACATGATACAAACAAAAAATAGAAAACAAAAGAAATTCAATCGAAAAGACCCTAAAACCGAAGAAAACCCGATGAAAACCATAAAAACACATAAAAAGAAAATAAAAAACTCAAAAAAACTGAGAAAAAGAAATATAAATGAAGAACTCTAAAGAAAATCAATGAAAACCAAACATAGAAACATAGAAAACTTAACAAAACGAAGAAACCAAGAATAAAAGAAAAACCAAGAATAAAGAAAGAAAACCATTGAAAAACAAAGAAAGCATAAGGTATAACAAAGAAAAAAAGAAAACCCCAAGAAAACTGATGAAAAACATCACAAAACAAAACTAATTCAAAAAAGAAAAAAAAACAGAGCGAGCTGACCGAACGCAACGGTCGGACGCTGACGAGCGAGCTCTCACGTTCTAGTGGGCTAGCCCATATGGCAATCATTGAGGGAGAGCAGAGCTATCATCTTGCTATAAACGAGATATAGCTCCCGTGCATGAGGAGTGGAGGAACACATCATGAGAGGAGGGCGAGCTTTTTTTTCATTTTTGCTGCTGGTGCATGATTAGGCCTGCCTTTCACGCATTGGTGGGCTGGACGCTGAGCCGCTAACCTGAACTAATCAAACATAGGCTAGATATAGTAGAGACATGCATTGTCACCACGACCGATGGTCACAGAGATGAGTACTTTCCACCTTATCAAGATACCACAACAGTTGTATGCGGCATACATTCAAACACATAATTAAACACAGGAAACAATTCAGATTCATGTACCACAACAGACAACAATATATACACCACGTACACGTCAAATAATGAGATAATAACACATGTTTGACTAGATGGGTCAATTCTGGAGCCCGGCTCAATTCAGTTACACAATAGGTCGATTTTGAAACTTGGCAAGGTCGGCACGCAATTTCCCCATGGACAGTTGGTCTCCTTTGAGCACAACTTCCTTGAGCCTTGGAAGATGTTGAAGCCTGCTACGATGTTCCTGACTGTAGGTATCAGAGAGCTACAATACCTCAGACTTACATGTCCCTCCTAGCGAAAAATCCAGCGATTTCAGGTCATCTAGGCAATCTAGGTGCAGCATCACTAGGCTCGGAAATGCCCAAACTAAAGTGGACCTCTTCTTCAAACGACTTCGTCCACAGACACATGATGGCCAGGATCGGCAACTTCCCAAGGACCTGTATGGCAGCACTATAGGCCAATATCCTAGAATTGCGCACTTCAGCTTCATGAGATTTCTAAGGCTCTGGAATCTAGATCCATGCAGGCAATCTGACGATTGCCATACAATTTAAGGCTCTGTAGGTTTTCCGGAGGAGTGGGCATGTCATCTAAGTAGCCAGATAATCTAGGCATCCCTTCTGAGCCCATTGACAAGGATTTCAAGCGACTGAGATGAGAAACCGTTGATCTCGTCGCTCTAGATTATTTCTCTTGTTGATGCCAGTCACTCCTAGCTTCCGCAACCTATTGAGTGTTTTTATGTTCTGAAGAATGGTCGTCCCGCGTGAGATGTTCACAACACCCAGTGTGTGTAGGGCTTTCAATTTTCTCACCCATCTTGGTACTACAACATCATGTGTGTCCAGCTTCATCGCAACAACAGGCACTGCACAAGTCACGGTGGTTGCTGTAGTAAAGATCCAAGTCTGCAAAACAATGTGCATAAAGTACCATCGATGAGATGGTCAAAAGGCATGCATTGATCCTCATCGTCCCTTGCAAGTCCTCTACAACTTGTTCATACGAGATGTCCTTGTGCATGGGTTCCTTACCAACATGAAATGGTTTAGCTTCCAAAGTTTTCTGACCCTAAGTGGAAACTTGACTCTATCACTATACCTCTCAAGTCTAGTTTCTCAAGTTGTTTTAGGTTGCCCAGAGAAAATGGCAGGTGATAAATAGGAGGACATCCTCTTAAAGAAAGGTACTTTAGGTGAAAAAGCTTCATAATGTCGTTAAGGTGATGATCAAACAAACCCAAGGTGCCCTCCAAGTCCAGCACTCGGAGCAACCTTATCTTAGCTAAGAAGTGGCTTGTCGAAAAGAAGAAAGGGATCAACAAACATAGGAAGTACGAGATGGCGAGAACAACAATGGTGTTGGAAATATACCCTAGAGGCAATAATAAATTAGTTATTATTATATTTCCTTGTTCATGATAATCGTTTATTATCCATGCTAGAATTGTATTGATAGGAAACTCAGATACATGTGTGGATACATAGACAACACCATGTCCCTAGTAAGCCTCTAGTTGACTAGCTCGTTGATCAATAGATGGTTACGGTTTCCTGACCATGGACATTGGATGTCATTGATAACGGGATCACATCATTAGGAGAATGATGTGATGGACAAGACCCAATCCTAAGCCTAGCACAAGATCGTGTAGTTCGTATGCTAAAGCTTTTCTAATGTCAAGTATCATTTCCTTAGACCATGAGATTGTGCAACTCCCAGATACCGTAGGAATGCTTTGGGTGTACCAAACGTCACAACGTAACTGGGTGGCTATAAAGGTGCACTACGGGTATCTCCGAAAGTGTCTGTTGGGTTGGCATGAATCAAGACTGGGATTTGTCACTCCGTGTAACGAAGAGGTATCTCTGGGCCCACTCGGTAGGACATCATCATAATGTGCACAATGTGACCAAGGAGTTGATCACGGGATGATGTGTTACGCAACGAGTAAAGAGACTTGCCGGTAACGAGATTGAACAAGGTATCGGGATACCGACGATCGAATCTCGGGCAAGTATCATACCAGTAGACAAAGGGAATTGTATACGGGATTGATTGAATCCTTGGCATCGTGGTTCATTCGATGAGATCATCGTGGAACATGTGGGAGCCAACATGGGTATCCAGATCCCGCTGTTGGTTATTGACCAGAGAGATGTCTCGGTCATGTCTGCATGATTCCCGAACCCGTAGGGTCTACACACTTAAGGTTCGATGACGCTAGGGTTATAGGGAAAGTATGTATGCGGTTACTGAATGTTGTTCAGAGTCCCGGATGAGATCCCGGACATCACGAGGAGTTCCAGAATGGTCCGGAGGTAAAGATTGATATATAGGAAGTGTGGATTTGGCCACCGGAAGTGTTCCGGGCATCACCGGCAATGTACCGGGACCACCGGAAGTGTTCCGGGGGTCCACCGGGAGGTGCCACCAGCCCCGGAGGCTTTCGTGGGCCAAGAGTGGGAAGGGACCAGCCCCTAGGTGCGCTGGGGCGCCTCACACCAAGGCCCAAGGCGCCCTCAAGAGGAGAGGGGGCAAACCCTAGGGGCAGATGGGCCCTAAGGCCCATCCTAGGTGCGCCCCCTCTCTCTCCCCCTTGGCCGCCACCCAGATGGGATCTGGGGGCTGCCGCCACCCCTAGGGAGGGAACCCTAGGTGGGGGCGCAACCCCTCCCCTCCCCCTATATATAGTGGAGGTTTGGGGGCTGCCGAACACACGAGTTTCTCTCTCCCAAGGCGCAGCCCTACCTCTCTCTCTCTCCTTGTCTCTCGTAGTGCTTGGCGAAGCCCTGCAGGAGTACCGTGCTCCTCCACCACCACCACGCCGTCGTGCTGCTGCTGGACGGAGTCTTCCCCAACCTCTCCCTCTCTCCTTGCTGGATCAAGGCATGGGAGATGTCACCGGGTTGTATGTGTGTTGAACACGGAGGCGCCGTGATTCGGCGCTTAGATCGGAATCGATCGCGATATGAATTGCCACGAGTACGACTACCTCATCCGTGTTCTTGCAATGATTCCGCTTAGAGATCTACAAGGGTATGTAGATGCACTCCTCTTCCTTTCGTTGCTAGATTACTCCATAGATTGATCTTGGTGATGCGTAGAAAATTTTAAATTTCTGCTATGATCCCCAACAGTGGTATCAGAGCCAGGTTTATGCGTAGTTTCTATGCACAAGTAGAACACAAGTTGTTGTGGGCGTCGATTTTGTCAATTTACTTGCCGTTACTAGTCTTATCTTGATTCGACGACATCGTGGGATGAAGCGATTCGGACCGACCTTACACGTACTCTTATGTGAGACAGGTTCCACCGACTGACATGCACTAGTTGCATAAGGTGGCTAGCGGGTGTCTGTCTCTCCCACTTTAGTCGGATTGGATTCGATGAAAAGGGTCCTTATGAAGGGTAAATAGAAATTGGCATATCACGTTGTGGTTTTGGCGTAGGTAAGAAATGTTCTTGCTAAGAAACCTATAGCAGCCACGTAAAATTTGCAACAACAATTAGAGGACGTATAACTTGTTTTTGCAGCATATGCCGTGTGATGTGATATGGCCAAAAGGATGTGATGAATGATATATGTGATGTATGCGATTCATCATGTTCATGTAATAGGAATCACGACTTGCATGTCGATGAGTATGACAACCGGGCAGGAGCCATAGGAGTTGTCTTAATTTATTTATGACCTGCGTGTCAATGAAAACGCCATGTAATTACTTTACTTTATTGCTAACTGTTAGCCATAGTAGTAGAAGAAATAGTTGGCGAGGCAACTTCATGAAGACACGATGATGGAGATCATGGTGTCATGCCGGTGACGATGGTGTTCATGCCGCGCCTCGAAGATGGAGATCAAAGGCGCAAGATGATATTGGCCATATCATGTCACTTTATGATTTGCATGTGATGTTTGTCATGTTTATATCTTATTTGCTTAGAACGACGGTAGCATAAATAAGATGATCCCTCGCAATAATTTCAAGAAAGTGTTCCCCCTGACTGTGCACCGTTGCTAAGATCCGTTGTTCCGAAGCACCACGTGATGATCGGGTGTGATAGGTTCTAACGTTCGCATACAACGGGTGTAAGCCAGATTTACACACGCAATACACTTAAGTTAACTTGACGAGCCTAGCATGTACAGACATGGCCTTGGAACACGGAAGACCGAAAGGTCGAACATGAGTCATATAGAAGATACGATCAACATGAGGATGTTCACCGTGTTGGGGAATGTTGCAGAAAACAAAAAAAAAATTCCTACGTTTCACCAAGATCAATCTATGGAGTCAACTAGCAACCAGAGGAGAGTGCATCTACATACCCTTGTAGATCACGAGCGGAAGCGTTCAAGAGAACGGGGATGATGGAGTCGTACTCGCCGTGACCCAAATCATCGATGACCAAGTGCCGAACGGACGGCACCTCCGCGTTCAACACATGTATGGAGTGGATGACGTCTTCTCCTTCTTGATCCAGCAAGGGGAAAGGAGAGGTTGATGAAGATCCAGCAACACGACGGTGTGGTGGTGGATGCAGCAGTGATCGCAGCAAGGCTTCGCCGAGCTTCTGCGAGAGGGAGAGGTGTAGCAGGGGAGAGGGAGGCGCCAAGACTTGAGGTGCGGCTGCCCTCCCTCCCCCCTTTATATAGGCCCCCTAGGGGGGTGTGCCGGCCCTAGGAGATGGGATCTCCTAGGGGGGGCGGCGACCAAGGGGGTGGAGTACCCCCCAAGGCAAGTGGAGGCGCCCCCTCCCCTAGGGTTCCCAACCCTAGGCGCATGGGGGGCCCAAGGGGGGGCGCACCAGCCCACTATGGGCTGGTTCTCCTCCCCACTTCAGCCCATGGGGCCCTTCGGGATGGGTGGCCCCACCCAGTGGACCCCCGGGACCCATCCGGTGGTCCCGGTACAATACCGGTGACCCTGAAACTTTCCTGTTGGCCGAAACTACACTTCCTATATATAATTATTCACCTCCGGACAATTCCGGAACTCCTCGTGACGTCCAGGATCTCATCCGAGACTCCGAACAACTTTTAGATTACTGCATACTCATATCTATACAACCCTAGCGTCACCGAACCTTAAGTGTGTAGACCCTACGGGTTCGAGAGACAAGCAGACATGACCGAGACGACTCTCTGGTCAATAACCAATAGCGGGATCTGGATACCCATGTTGGCTCCCACATGCTCCTCGATGATCTCATCGGATGAACCACGATGTCAAGGACTTAATCAATCCCGTACTCAATCTCCTTTGTCAATCGGTACGTTACTTGCCCGAGACTCGATCGTCGGTATCCCAATACCTTGTTCAGTCTCGTTACCGGCAAGTCACTTTACTCGTACCGTAATGCATGATCCCATGATCAACCACTTGATCACATTGAGCTCATTATGATGATGCATTACCGAGTGGGCCCAGAGATACCTCTCCGTCATACGGAGTGACAAATCCCAGTCTCAATTCGTGCCAACCCAACAGACACTTTCGGAGATACCTGTAATGTACCTTTATAGTCACCCAGTTACGTTGTGACGTTTGGCACACCCAAGGCACTCCTACGGTATCCGGGAGTTGCACAATCTCATGGTCTAAGGAAATGATACTTGACATCCAGAAAAGCTACAACAAACGAACTACACGATCTTTGTGCTATGCTTAGGTTTGGGTGTTGTCCATCACATCATTCTCCTAATGATGTGATCCCGTTATCAATGACATCTCCATGTCCATAGCCAGGAAACCATGACTATCTGTTGATCAACGAGCTAGTCAACTAGAGGCTCACTAGGGACACATTATGGTATATGTATTCACACATGTATTACGATTTCCGGATAATACAATTATAGCATGAATAATAGACAATTATCATGAACAAGGAAATATAATAATCATCTTATTATTGCCTCTAGGGCATATTTCCAACAGTCTCCCACTTGCACTAGAGTCAATCATCTAGTTACATTGTGATGAATCGAACACCCATGGAATTCTGGTGTTGATCATGTTTTGCTCTAGGGAGAGGTTTAGTCATCGGATCTGCTACATTCAGGTCCGTATGTACTTTACAAATCTCTATGTCTCCATTTTGAACACTTTCATGAATGGAGTTGAAGCGACGCTTGATATGCTTGGTCTTCCTGTGAAACCTGGGCTCCTTGGCAAGGGCAATAGCTCCAGTGTTGTCACAGAAGAGAGTCATTGGGCCCGACGCATTGGGTATGACTCCTAGGTCGGTAATGAACTCCTTCACCCAGACTGTTTCGTGTGCTGCCTCCGAGGCTGCCATGTACTCCGCTTCACATGTAGATCCCGCCACCACGCTTTGCTTGCAACTGCACCAGCTTACTGCCCCACCATTGAAAATATACACATATCCGGTTTGTGACTTAGAGTCATCCAGATCTGTGTCGAAGCTAGCATCGACGTAACCCTTTACGACGAGCTCTTCGTCACCTCCATAAACGAGAAATGTTTCCTTAGTCCTTTTCAGGTACTTCAGGATATTTTTGACCGCTGTCCAGTGTTCCATGCCGGGATTACTTTGGTACCTTCCTACCAAACTTATGGCAAGGTTTACATCAGGTCTGGTACACAGCATAGCATACATGATAGACCCTATGGCCGAGGCATAGGGGACGACACTCATCTTTTCTCTATCTTCTGTCGTGGTCGGGCATTGAGCCAAGCTCAATCTCGTACCTTGCAATACAGGCAAGAACTTCTTCAAAATCTTGTCAAGGTACGTACTCTGTGAAAGACCAATGAGGCGTCTCGATCTATCTCTATAGATCTTGATGCCTAATATATAAGCAGCTTCTCCAAGGTCCTTCATTGAAAAACACTTATTCAAATAGGCCTTTATGCTTTCCAAGAATTCTATATCATTTCCCATCAACAGTATGTCATCCACATACAATATGAGAAATGCTACAGAGCTCCCACTCACTTTCTTGTAAATGCAAGCTTCTCCATAAGTCTGCATAAACCCAAACGCTTTGATCATCTCATCAAAGCGAATGTTCCAACTCCGAGATGCTTGCACCAGCCCATAAATCGAGCGTTGGAGCTTGCACACCTTGTCAGCATTCTTAGGATCGACAAAACCTTCCGGCTGCATCATATACAATTCTTCCTTAAGGAAACCATTAAGGAATGCCGTTTTGACGTCCATTTGCCATATCTCATAATCATAGAATGCGGCAATTGCTAACATGATTCGGACGGACTTCAGCTTTGCTACGGGTGAGAAAGTCTCATCGTAGTCAACCCCTTGAACTTGTCGATAACCCTTAGCGACAAGCCGAGCCTTATAGATGGTCACATTACCATCCGTGTCTGTCTTCTTCTTAAAGATCCATTTATTTTCTATGGCTCGCCGATCAACGGGCAAGTCAGTCAAAGTCCATACTTCCTTTTCATACATGGATCCTATCTCGGATTTCATGGCTTCCAGCCATTTGTCGGAATCCGGGCCCGCCATCGCTTCTTCATAGTTCGAAGGTTCACCGTTGTGTAACAACATGATTTCCAAGACAGGGTTGTCGTACCACTCTGGTGCAGAACGTGTCCTTGTGGACCTATGAAGTTCAGTAGCAACTTGATCTGAAGTTTCATGATCACCATCATCAACTTCCTCTCTAGTCGGTGCAGGCACCTCAGGAACATTTTCTTGAGCTGCGCCACTTACCGGTTCAAGAGGTAATACTTCATCAAGTTCTACCTTCCTCCCACTTATTTCTTTCGAGAGAAACTCCTTCTCTAGAAAGGACCCATTCTTGGAAACAAAGATCTTGCCTTCAGATCTGAGGTAGAAGGTATACCCAACAGTTTCTTTAGGGTATCCTATGAAGACGCATTTTTCCGACTTGGGTTCGAGCTTTTCAGGTTGAAGTTTCTTGACATAAGCATCGCATCCCCAAACTTTTAGAAACGACAGCTTAGGTTTCTTCCCAAACCATAATTCATACGGTGCCGTCTCAACGGATTTCGACGGAGTCCTATTTAAAGTGAATGCGGCAGTCTCTAAAGCATAGCCCCAAAATGATAGCGGTAAATCGGTAAGAGACATCATAGATCGCACCATATCTAATAGAGTGTGATTACGATGTTCGGACACACCATTACGCTGAGGTGTTCCAGGCGGCGTGATTTGTGAAACTATTCCACATTTTCTTAAGTGTGTGCCAAATTCGTGACTCAAGTATTCTCCCCCACGATCTGATCGCAAGAACTTGATTTTCCTGTCACGTTGATTCTCAACCTTACTCTGAAATTCCTTGAACTTTTCAAAGGTCTCAGACTTGTGTTTCATTAAGTAGACATACCCATATCTACTCAAATCATCAGTGAGGGTGAGAACATAACGATAGCCACCGCGAGCCTCAACACTCATTGGACCGCACACATCAGTATGTATGATTTCCAATAAGTTGGTTGCTTGCTCCATTGTTCCTGAGAACGGAGTCTTGGTCATTTTACCCATGAGGCATGGTTCGCACGTGTCAAATGATTTGTAATCAAGAGACTCTAAAAGTCCATCTGCATGGAGCTTCTTCATGCGTTTGACACCTATGTGACCAAGGCGGCAGTGCCACAAGTATGTGGGACTATCATTATCAACCTTACATCTTTTGGTATTCACACTATAAATATGTGTAGCAGTACGCTCGAGATTCATTAAGAATAAACCATTCACCATCGGAGCATGACCATAAAACATATCTCTCATATAAATAGAACAACCATTATTCTCGGATTTAAATGAGTAGCCATCTCATATTAAACGAGATCCTGATACAATGTTCATGCTCAAAGCTGGCACTAAATAACAATTATTGAGGTTTAAAACTAATCCCGTAGGTAAATATAGAGGTAGCGTGCCGACGGCGATCACATCGACCTTGGAACCATTCCCGACGCGCATCGTCACCTCGTCCTTCGCCAGTCTCCGCTTATTCCGCAGCTCCTGCTTTGAGTTACAAATGTGAGCAACCGCACCGGTATCAAATACCCAGGAGCTACTACGAGTACTGGTAAGGTACACATCAATTACATGTATATCACATATACCTTTTGTGATGCCAGCCTTCTTGTCCGCTAAGTATTTGGGGCAGTTCCGCTTCCAGTGACCACTTCCCTTGCAATAAAAGCACTCAGTCTCGGGCTTGGGTCCATTCTTTGGCTTCTTCCCGGCAGCTTGCTTACCGGGCGCGGCAACTCCCTTGCCGTCCTTCTTGAAGTTCTTCTTACCCTTGCCTTTCTTGAACTTAGTGGTTTTATTCACCATCAACACTTGATGTTCCTTTTTGACTTCTACCTCTGCTAATTTCAGCATTGCAAATACTTCAGGAATGGTCTTTTCCATCCCCTGCATATTGAAGTTCATCACAAAGCTCTTGTAGCTTGGTGGAAGCGACTGAAGGATTCTGTCAATGACCGCGTCATCCGGGAGATTAACTCCCAGCTGAGTCAAGCGGTTATGCAACCCAGACATTTTGAGTATGTGCTCACTGACAGAACTATTTTCCTCCATCTTACAGCTGAAGAACTTGTCAGAGACTTCATATCTCTCGACCCGGGCATGAGCTTGGAAAACCATTTTCAGCTCTTCGAACATCTCATATGCTCCGTGTCGCTCAAAACGCTTTTGGAGCCCCGGTTCTAAGCTGTAAAGCATGCCGCACTGAACGAGGGAGTAATCATCAGCACGTGCCTGCCAAGCGTTGACAAGTTTGAGCTTCTTGTCCACCAGGGTTTGGACGCATGTTTGAAATCCGGTCAGCTCTCCTTTTTTACCCCACGACAGGACCGTCTCCTTCCAGGAGGTGAGCCGCGTAGGGTGTCCGGATCGAAACTCGGGGGCTGCGACCCATTCGGGGTCGCGTGGCTCGGTGATGTAAAACCACCCCGATTGCCACCCCTTCAGGGTCTCCACAAAGGAGCCATTGAGCCATAAGACGTTGGCCATCTTGCCCACCATGGCGCCTCCGCACTCCGCCTGGTTGCCGCGCACCACCTTCGGCTTGACATTGAAAGTCTTGAGCCATAGGCCGAAATGGGGGCGGATGCGGAGGAAAGCCTCGCACACGACGATAAACACCTAGATGTTGAGGACAAAGTTCGGGGCCAGATCGTGGAAATCTAGGCCATAGTAGAACATGAGCCCCCGGACAAATGGGTGAAGAGGGAAGCCCATCCCGCGGAGGAAATGGGGGAGGAAGACCACCCTCTCATGGGACCTAGGGGTGGGGATGAGCTGCCCCTTTTGGGAAGCCGGTACGTAATGTCGTTAGACAAGTATCCGGCCTTCCTCAGTTTTTTGATATGTCCCTCCGTGACGGAGGAGACCATCCACTTGCCTCTCGTAATCAATGGCGCGGTTGGGTTACCCACGCCCGTATTGATGAGAATCCCGGAATAAGGGGACACGATCTCTGCTTTATGGGCTGGTGCCAAGGAAACCGCCTCGCATGACGCGCTGAGATGGGATAATGAAACGACTCAGATAAAGGCTTGGCCATGGTGTGTCACACTACGGAATACGTCAGCAGATTAGATTTGTGTAAATATTATTCTCTCTACGGCAATATGTGGAAACTTATTTTGCAGAGCCGGACACTATCTTTGTGTTCAAAATCTTCTATGAAGTACTTGGAGGAGGAACCCGCCTTGCAATGCCGAAGACAATCTGCGCGCCGGACTCGTCGTCATTGAAGCCTGGTTCAGGGGCTACTGAGGGAGTCCTGGATTAGGGGGTGTCCGGATGGCCGGACTATACCTTCAGCCGGACTCCTGGACTATGAAGATACAAGATTGAGGACTTCGTCCCGTGTCCGGAGGGGACTTTCCTTGGCGTGGAAGGCAAGCTTGGCGATACGGATATGCAGATCTCCTACCATTGTAACCGACTTTGTGTAACCCTAACCCTCTCCTGTGTCTATATAAACCGGAGGGTTTTAGTCCATAGGACAACATACAGAACAACAATCATACCATAGGCTAGCTTCTAGGGTTTAGCCTCTCCGATCTCATGGTAGATCTACTCTTGTACTACCCATATCATCAATATTAATCAAGCAGGACGTAGGGTTTTACCTCCATCGAGAGGGCCCGAACCTGGGTAAAACTTTGTGTCCCTTTCCTCATGTTACCATCCGGCCTAGACGCACAGTTTGGGACCCCCTACCCAAGATCCGCCGGTTTTGACACCGACAGGGTCCTTTCTCGAGAAGGAGTTTCTCTCGTAAGAATTGAGTGGGAGGAAGATAGAACTTGATGAGGTTGTTAAACCTCTACTTCAACCGGAAAGTGGTGCAACACAGAAAGATGTTTTTGTGGCACCTACGTCGGTTGAAGAGGAAGTTAATGATAGTGATCATGAAGCTTCGGATCAAGTTTCTATCGAACCTCATAGGTCGACAAGGATATGTACTACTCCTGAGTGGCACGGTGATCCTGTCTTAGATATCATGTTGGACGACAATAAACCTACGAGCTATGGAGAAGCGATGGTGGACCCATATTCCGACAAATGGTTAGAAGCCATGAAATCCGAGATAGGATCCATGTATCAGAACAAAGTATGGACTTTGGTGGACTTGCCCGTTGATCGGCAAGCCATTGAGATAAATAGATCTTTAAGAAGAAGACGGACGTGGACGGTAATGTTACCGTCTATGAAGCTCGACTTGTGGCAAAGAGTTTTTCACAAGCTCAAGGAGTTGACTACGATGAGATTTTCTCACCCGTAGCGACGTTTAAGTCCGTCGGAATCATGTTAGCATTACCTGTATTTTTTTATTATGAAATCTGACAGATGGATGTCAAAACAAGTTTTCTTACTAGTTTTCGTAAGAAAAAGTTGTATGTGATACAATAAAGGGTTTTGTCGATCCTAAGGATGCTAAAAGGTATGCTGGCTCCAGCGATCCTTCTATGGACTAGAGCAAGCATCTCAGAGTCGGAATATATGCTTTGATGGAGTGATCAAAGCTTTTAGGTTTATACAATGTTTGCTAGAAACTTGTGTTGGAAATATGCCCTAGAGGCAATAATAAATTAGTTATTATTATATTTCCTTGTTCATGATAATCGTTTATTATCCATGCTATAATTGTATTGATAGGAAACTCAGATACATGTGTGGATACATAGACAACACCATGTCCCTAGTAAGCCTCTAGTTGACTAGCTCGTTGATCAATAGATGGTTACGGTTTCCTGACCATGGACATTGGATGTCATTGATAACGGGATCACATCATTAGGAGAATGATGTGATGGACAAGACCCAATCCTAAGCCTAGCACAAAGATCGTGTAGTTCGTATGCTAAAGCTTTTCTAATGTCAAGTATCATTTCCTTAGACCATGAGATTGTGCAACTCCCGGATACCGTAGGAATGCTTTGGGTGTACCAAACGTCACAACGTAACTGGGTGACTATAAAGGTGCACTACAGGTATCTCCGAAAGTATTTGTTGGGTTGGCACGAATCGAGACTGGGATTTGTCACTCCGTGTAAGCGGAGAGGTATCTCTGGGCCCACTTGGTAGGACATCATCATAATGTGCACAATGTGATCAAGGAGTTGATCACGGGATGATGTGTTACGGAACGAGTAAAGAGACTTGCCGGTAACGAGATTGAACAAGGTATAGGGATACCGACGATCGAATCTCGGGCAAGTACAATACCGCTAGACAAAGGGAGTTGTATACGGGATTGATAAAGTCCTTGACATCGTGGTTCATCCGATGAGATCATCGTGGAACATGTGGGAGCCAACATGGGTATCCAGATCCCGCTGTTGGTTATTGACCGGAGAACGTCTCGGTCATGTCTGCATGTCTCCCGAACCCGTAGGGTCTACACACTTAAGGTTCGATGACGCTAGGGTTATAAAGGAAGTTTGTATGTGGTTACCGAATGTTGTTCGGAGTCCCGGACGTCACGAGGAGTTCCGGAATGGTCCGGAGTTAAAGATTTATATATGGGAAGTCCTGTTTTGGTCACCGAACAAGTTTCGGGGTCACCGGTATTGTACCGGGACCACCGGAAGGGTCCCGGGGGTCCACCGGGTGGGGCCACCTGCCCCGGGGGGCCACATGGGCTGTAAGGGGGTGCGCCTTGGCCTATATGGGCCAAGGGCACCAGCCCCAAGAGGCCCATGCGCCAAGGGATAAGGAAAGGAAGAGTCCTAAAGGGGGAAGGCACCTCCGAGGTGCCTTGGGGAGGAGGGACTCCTCCTAGCCGCACCCTTCCTTGGAGGAAGGGCCAAGGCTGCGCCTCCCCCCTCTCCCTTGCCCCTATATATATGTGGGGGGTGGGAGGGCAGCCATACCAATGTTCTGGTGCAGCCGCCCCCCTCTCCCAAGTCCTTCTCCTCTCCTGTGGTGCTTGGCGAAGCCCTGCAGGATTGCCACGCTCCTCCACCACCACCACGCCGTTGTGCTGCTGCTCGATGGAGTCTTCCTCAACCTATCTCTCTCTCCTTGCTAGATCAAGGCATGGGAGACGTCACCGGGCTGTACGTGTGTTGAACGCGGAGGTGCCGTGCGTTCGGCACTTGGTCATCGGTGATTTGGATCACGACGAGTACGACTCCATCAACCCCGTTCACTTGAACGCTTCCGCTTAGCGATCTACAAGGGTATGTAGATGCACTCTCCTTCCCCTCG
>NC_041388.1:68026435-68044051 GCF_002162155.2 Triticum dicoccoides
GCCTATATGGGCCAAGGGCACCAGCCCCAAGAGGCCCATGCGCCAAGGGATAAGGAAAGGAAGAGTCCTAAAGGGGGAAGGCACCTCCGAGGTGCCTTGGGGAGGAGGGACTCCTCCTAGCCGCACCCTTCCTTGGAGGAAGGGCCAAGGCTGCGCCTCCCCCCTCTCCCTTGCCCCTATATATATGGGGGGGGGGGGTGGGAGGGAAGCCACACCAATGTTCTGGTGCAACCCTCCCCCTCTCCCAAGTCCTTCTCCTCTCCCATGGTGCTTGGCGAAGCCCTGCAGGATTGCCACGCTCCTCCACCACCACCACGCCGTTGTGCTGCTGCTGGATGGAGTCTTCCTCAACCTCTCCCTTTCTCCTTGCTGGATCAAGGCGTGGGAGACATCGTCGGGCTGTACGTGTGTTGAACGCGGAGGTGCCGTCCGTTCGGCACTAGGATCTCCGGTGATTTGGATCACGACGAGTACGACTCCATCAACCCCGTTCACTTGAACACTTCCGCTTAGCGATCTACAAGGGTATGTAGATGCACTCTCCTTCCCCTCATTGCTAGTTTCTCCATAGATTGATCTTGGTGACACGTAGGAAAATTTTGAATTTCTGCTACATTCCCCAACAACTTGTATTTACAAGAAAGTGAGTGGGAGCACTACAACATTTCTGATAAGTATATGTGGAAGACATATTGTTGATCTGAAATAATGTAGAATTTCTGGAAAGCATAAACGGTTGTTTGAAGAGTGATTTTCAAAGGAAGACCTGGATAAAGCTGCTTACATATTGGGCATCAAGATCTATAGAGATAGATCAAAACGCCTGATGATACTTTCAAAGAACGCACACCTTGACATGATTTTGAAGGAGTTCAAAATAGATCAGTCAAAGAAGGGATTCATACCTGAGTTGTAAGGTGTGAAGTTGAGTAAGACTCAAAGCTTGACCACGACAGAAGAAAGAGGAAGGACGAAGGTCATCCCCTATGCTTTTGTCATAGGCTCTATACGGTATGCCATGCTGAGTAGCGCACCTGATTTGTGCCTTGCCACATGTTTGGCAAGAGGGTACATAGGTGATCCAGGAGTGGATCACTAGACAGTGGTCAAAATTATCCTTAGAGGAATAAGGAAATATTTCTCGGTTATGGAGGTGATAAAGAGTTCGACATTAAGAGTTACGTCGATGCAAGCTTTAACACCTATCCGGATGATTATGAGTAAAAAAACGGATATGTATAATGGAGCAACCATTTGGAATAGCTCCAAGTGGAACGTGGTAGCAGCATCTACGATATGACATAAAGTTTTGCGAAGTACATGCGGATCTGATTGTTGCAGACCCGTTGACTATAACATCTCTCACAAGCATAACATGATCAAACCCAGAACTCATTGAGTGTTGATCACATGGTAATGTGAACTAGATAGTTGACTGTAGTAAACTCTTTGGGTGTTAGTCACATGGCGATGTGACCTTGAGTGTTAATCACATAGCGATGTGAACTGGATTATTGACTCTAGTGCAAGTGGGAGACTGTTGGAAATATGCCCTAGAGGCAATAATAAATTAGTTATTATTATATTTCCTTGTTCATGATAATCATTTATTATCCATGCTAGAATTGTATTGATAGGAAACTCAGATACATGTGTGGATACATAGACAACACCATGTCCCTAGTAAGCCTCTAGTTGACTAGCTCGTTGATCAATAGATGGTTACGGTTTCCTGACCATGGACATTGGATGTAATTGATAACGGGATCACATCATTAGGAGAATGATGTGATGGACAAGACCTAATCCTAAGCCTAGCACAAGATCGTGTAGTTCATATGCTAAAGCTTTTCTAATGTCAAGTATCATTTCCTTAGACCATGAGATTGTGCAACTCCCGGATACCGTAGGAATGCTTTGGGTGTACCAAACGTCACAACGTAACTGGGTGGCTATAAAGGTGCACTACGGGTATCTCCGAAAATGTCTGTTGGGTTGGCACGAATCGAGACTGGGATTTGTCACTCCGTGTAACGGAGAGGTATCTCTGGGCCCACTCGGTAGGGCATCATCATAATGTGCACAATGTGACCAAGGAGTTGATCACGGGATGATGTGTTACGGAAAGAGTAAAGAGACTTGCTGGTAACGAGATTGAACAAGGTATCGGGATACCGACGATCGAATCTCGGGCAAGTATCATACCAGTAGACAAAGGGAATTGTATACGGGATTGATTGAATCCTTGACATCGTGGTTCATCCGATGAGATCATCGTGGAACATGTGGGAGCCAACATGGGTATCCAGATCCCGCTATTGGTTATTGACCAGAGAGATGTCTCGGTCATGTCTGCATGATTCCCGAACCCGTAGGGTCTACACACTTAAGGTTCGATGACGCTAGGGTTATAGGGAAAGTATGTATGCGGTTACTAAATGTTGTTCAGAGTCCCGGATGAGATCCCGGACATCACGAGGAGTTCCAGAATGGTCCGGAGGTAAAGATTGATATATAGGAAGTGTGGATTTGGCCACCGGAAGTGTTCTGGGCATCACCGGTAATGTACCGGGACCACCGGAAGGGTTCCGGGGGTCCACCGGGAGGTGCCACCAGCCCCGGAGGCTTTCGTGGGCCAAGAGTGGGAAGGTACCAGCCCCTAGGTGGGCTGGGGCGCCTCCCACCAAGGCCCAAGGCGCCCTCAAGAGGAGAGTGGGCAAACCCTAGGGGCAGATGGGCCCTAAGGCCCACCCTAGGTGCGCCCCCTCTCTCTCCCCCTTGGCCGCCACCCAGATGGGATCTGGGGGCTGCCGCCACCCCTAGGGAGGGAACCCTAGGTGGGGGCGCAGCCCCTCCCCTCCCCCTATATATAGTGGAGGTTTTGGGGCTGCCAAACACACGAGTCTCTCTCTCCCAAGGCGCAGCCCTACCTCTCTCCCTCTTTGTCTCTCGTAGTGCTTGGCGAAGCCCTGCAGGAGTACCGCGCTCCTCCACCACCACCACGCCGTCGTGCTGCTGCTGGATGGAGTCTTGCCCAACCTCTCCCTCTCTCCTTGCTGGATCAAGGCATGGGAGACGTCACCGGGCTGTACGTGTGTTGAACGCGGAGGCGCCGTGATTCGGCGCTTAGATCAGAATCGACCGCGATCTGAATCACCACGAGTACGACTACCTCATCCGCGTTCGCTTCCGCTTAGCGATCTACAAGGGTATGTAGATGCACTCCTCTTCCCTTCATTGCTAGATTACTCTATAGATTGATCTTGGTGATGCGTAGAAAATTTTAAATTTCTGAGACGATCCCCAACAAATGGCAGCAACGAAAACGGAACGGATGGAGGTAGAGCAGGCGGCAAGGATGGTTGGCGGAGCAGGCATCATGGATGATGTCTTTTTTTTGAACATCAGTACAGACACAAGCGCTCATATACACGCGCATACACTCACCCCTATGAACGCACACACACACACCCTACCCCTATGAGCACCTCCGAAAGACTGAGCCGGCATATCATCTTGAAATTTACGAAGTCACCGTAAGCACCTCGTCGTCGACGGGAACGTCTCCTCCCACTGAATGCGCATCGCCGGAAATCCTGAAATAAATCCAGGAATAAATGCGAGCACCACGATTTGAACCCTGATGGGCTGGGGATACCACAATTCCTCTAACCATCCAACCATAGGTTGGTTCGCCATCATGGATGATGTCTGATGAGTGATCCGTCCAGGGGGTGATCTGTCACGCTCATATTTAAATTTCATTTTGGCATGTCCAAATTGTTAAACTGTGACTTCTTTTACTTTATTGCCTTATAAAATTGTTGAATTATGATGAATTTGTGCTATATATGATCCACATACATGAATTTAATGGTTTAGATTTAAGGTGTGCTACTACTCGATTGACTATATAAGAGACCGTTTGACGCTGTTAGCGGTCACGTCCATAAACTTTTAGGGTGCCGGATTTGTCTGCTCGTAGATGCTCTAACCATACACCGGAGCGGCGGACGGGAAGATTGGACCCTCGGCCTCACCAACGCTGGCAGGGGCCAAAGTGCCAAACTGTGGGACAATCACCGCAACACGATTGAGGATTTTTTACCTTTTTCTCCGGAACACGATAATAAGGTTTTAAAGAGAACTACGCTACACTGACACGCGGGGGCATTGATCCACTGACGTGGACACCGGTTATATAATTTGCATGCAGCGCCACGTAGGTCACGTCCGGAGTACGGAGCAGGAGTAGTATTTACAACATGTTTCACTCCAAGAGCACGGCGGCGCCCGGCAGTGGTCACCGCGCTATGAGCGAGCCGACGACGCCGGCTATGAGCGCGGTGGGGTCACCGAGCACCGCGGAGATGACCACCTGCGCCGCGAACCCGGCGATCTCGCAGCAGCGCTTCACCTTGCCCTTCCTCATCCCCCAGTACGACCCTCCCCGGCTCGCGTGGCTGCTCTTCGCCGCGCCCCTTATCACCGGCACCCTGTACCCGCCGCTCCCCGCCACCAACGCGCCGTCGTACACGCCCCTTCCTCCGGCGCTAGCGCCCTTGCTCCGCCCGATGCCGCTCCAGCTCTCGACGACCATGTCCATCACGCACGCCACGTGGAGGCTGTAGCTCTTGCAGTGGCTCCGGTACGTCCAGCTCCGCCCGCGGTGGCCGCACCGGTGGCACGCGGCCTCGGCCTTGGGGTGCAGGTACAGCCTCACGCCGACCCTGCCACCGCGGTCGCTGGCGTCCAGGGCGTGCGGCAGCGTGGCGCAGCAGGGGTGCAGGTCGAAGCCGCAGGCGCGGCAGTGGTAGACGAAGCCGGCGACGTCGCGGCCGCACGCGTTGCAGTAGCGCGTCCCGGGGGCGCCCGGCGCGCGCGCCATGAAGTGGAAGGCGCACTTGGGGTAGAACGGGTGCCGGAGCGGCGGCGGCGGCGGGGAGAGCGGGAGCGCGCATTGGCGGTGGAGGTCGTGGTCGGCGGCGCAGCCCTGGACGGGGCAGCGGTAACGCGCGCCGATGCCGACCTCCTTGCAGCCGTCGCACCGGAACGGCGTGTCCAGTTGCTCCAGCCGGAGCCGGTGCTGCGGGTGGCTGAAGTGCGCCACCTCGCCGTACCTCATGGCCTCTGATTAGCTTCCGAGGTGGTGCTATTCTTTTGTGTTCTTTGGTCGAGCTGGCAGCAAGGAAGATTTATACTGGTGCAATGCAAATATGCAATGCATGTTGATACTTGATAGAGGAGATCCTGGAGTTGGTTGGCTTGGTTTTAACTTTTATACAAGTCTTGGAGATGAAGGTTGTCGAGGAATAGAATAGGATATGTTCTCTTCGTTTTGGATTTAGGTGTTTGGGGTTGCTCTAATATATCAAAGACAGTACTATGATCATGTATGGCCAAATATATTTGTTAAAAACTTTGTTTCTTCGTCGATTGATGCACGTAGCCCCATTTTATTCCGAAGTTTTAAGTATATTTGTTACAGAGTGCCATGGATTGAAATTTGCTCATTCTAAATAGAGTGTTTCAGCACAATTTTAAGAAATTCTACTGTTTTATGTACTTGTTCAGGCATATATGGCTAAACATTTCGAGTAGAGTAGTGCATCTGCGACCACATTTTTCCCAACTGGAGGGGCGGTTTGTATGACTGACAAAACACAGGGCATCTCTTTTTTGTGTGCTGTTGCAGGCATCTGTTCCTCCAGCGTCAGACTATTCCGGTTCTTCTCTTGCCCACTATTCCTGCTTTCAACAAGTTCAGAAGCACCCGGCACTCAATGTTAACAATTAACACCCACATACTATTCTTCCCTTGATAACGAGGATGAGCACGCACAAATTCCCTGATTTACATAGGAGAATACGGTTGGAATGTCCCTAAAAGCGTGCAAACTGTTGTTATCAGCCAGCATTTGGGTGCTGCAGGATCGAATAACTTGTGCAGGCAGGCAGGAATTAGGGCTGATGATCACAGATAAAGAAGATGCTGAAATTATTGCATCCGGATCGTCACGTTCTTCTGTGTTTAATATGAAAAACAACTGCTCCAAGTTGAAACATGCACCCATCAGCACTGAAGTGGTAGTCTATATCATGGTCGCCACGAGCCCAGAACATGCAGGATTACTATTAAGAGCAACTTCACTTGAACGACCCATTTCGTCCACGGCCATTCGTTTGGGTCAGCACAGACAAAAAGCCGGTCCAACACGCCGACCCAAACGGACGCGTGTCCGCTTTTGTCCGTCTGCCGACTTATTTTCGGCTCATTTTTTAGTCTGATTTGCGTCGGCGCGGACACAAGACGGACGCGCGCGCGCTCGTCCTTTTTCCTTACCGGGCCCGCTGATCAGTGGCACATTGGATTCACACCCTCGCCCACCTGCTACGTCGTCGACGCCGCCGGCCATCTTTTCAGATAAAAATAGATACATAGATAATTCTAGCGTACACAGATAAAATGAAAAGACCACTACTTGTCGATTTCTGACTCCGACTCGGTAATGTCCTCCTTCGATGTCTGAATGTAGGCGTCAACATACACCTCGTCTTCAAAGTCCCAACCCACCGTTCTCGTAGCTTCAGTTTCAATTGAGCTGTCTGCTTTCGCGAACGCTTGTCCTCCCGATAGGCGGCTCGCTCCCTCCTCCTCGCGTCCCTCTCCGATCTCAATTGCTTGTAGAACTGGCGCTCGTCGACGATATCCTGCGAGAAGCCTCCGCGCCGCACTACCAAGGCTTCCACGTCCTTCTCTACAATGGCAAGGCGATGCTGCCGCCTCCGGTGGACACGACGATCCTCGTCGGTGAAAAGTCGCGGGAGAGGCGCCAGATCCTGCGCCCGCTGGCTCGACATGTTGGGAAAATTCATATCCCGACGAGGCCTCAGGAGGCGCCACGCCGCCGCGTCATGCGCGCGGGCCGCCTCCTCTGCGGTGTCGAAGGTGCCGAGGACGAGACGTTTCTCGCGAAACCAGATTTCGGCGGAGAAGGCGCCGGAGCGGCGCTCGCGGACTCCACGAAAATCCGAAGCGCCCAGGCGGCGGATCGACATGGTGGCGCAGAGGCGGCGAGAGTGGGCGGCCGACAGAGTGTGGAGGGAGCGCCGGCCGCGGCGCACGCGTGAATCTTTTCCGCGCGCTGGAGCGCCAAAACCAGCGCGCGCTAGGCCGCTTTCCCCCGCGCGCGAACCTTTCCTGCGCGCTGGAGCGCCAAAACCAGGGCGACGGCATAATGTTAAACGCGCGCGGTCATGAAATAGGTCGGCCCGTTGGACGCACTGCCGACCCAAAACTAAAAAAGGGCGAACGGCGGGCGGACGGTCGACCCAAACGGACAAAAAGCGGACAAAAACGCCATCCGTTTGGGTCGGCCCGTTGGAGTTGCTCTAAGCTCAGTCTTCCAGTGCATATAAACTGGACAATCAAGTTCTGTATTTTTGAACAAAATGTCATTCTTGTTCTGATCGACGTGAACTCTGAGCATCTGATCTCAGCCTGAATCAAATCTACAGCATGCCAGAGTCGAACTTTCTATCAGACCGTTCGTGGTGCTTTTGGTCTTGGATCAAGATGAAGCAAGGAATTGGTTCCGGGAGCCGAACCATCACCTCATGTGCCTGCATGTCAAAAAGACAGAGAAAGAGGAGTCTTGTGGTAATAAGAAACTGATAAAGCATTGCAGGGGAGGCGAAATTATGGAGCATAAAGAACATTGCAAAGCAGAGTCTTGTAGTACTACTAGCTACCTAGGGGTAGGGGCATCGCTCGCTGCTTTATATATCCTGATTCTTCTTGCTTTTTATTTCTTTTCGAAAGGCAAGAGACCAAGATTAAGGAGAATAGTGTCCCTGCAGGCTTCCAAGCCCTGATGAGTGCGGCATCATAGCATAATTGTAGGGCAGATTATTCCATGTCGAGTCAGGTTTGCATATGGGATTCTTATTCCTGCAGCACGGCAATTTGCGAATAGGTCGAGTATAATAACCAAGAATATGGCAAAACTACCTCATGGAATGGAAGGATAACTTTGTTGAATGACTAACTGTGGTGCCAATTGGAAGGATAACTTTGTTGAATTTTTAGATGTTATCAAAGCATATTAACTCCAGACCACCGGTGGTAGCACAACATAATTAGTCAGAAACAGTTTTTCACGTTTTTTTTCCACATCAAAGACAGCTCTGTATAATTTCAAAAAAAAAAATGACAGCTCAGTATATAGTCTACGATATCTTCTTTCAATGCAATGATGCGGCGCAAATCTTGTGTGCGTCCGAGATAGAGACAAAAAGGAATTTAGACCTCAAATCAAGCGACATGCTAGATAATTTCTGCTAAAGCAGTATACTGTTGGTCAGATCAAAAGTGTACATGATTCAAAACTGACATTATGACTTTACAAATGAAAACTAATACGGGACATTCTGCTGCATTCAAAAAAAAAATAAATCCGGGACATTCTGCTCCAGCAGACCTCAAATCCAGGATATTTGCATTGAAATCATCAAGTCGCTAATCATGGTCATCGGTCATCACCCACAGGACTGAATAAATCTACCCGCAAAAACAGAAAGGACTGAATAAATCTATTCAGGCTTTGAGAGGGACTAGAGTAGAAGGGGGTCAAGTATAGGCTCTCTGAGTCGTCGGTCGGAGCTAGTGCTCGTCACCGGGGGTGTGGCTGCAGGAGGGAGGGACCACATCTAGATCAACAGAGGTTCACTATGAATTGTGGACCTTTGAGATTGTTTTTGAGGAAACTACGGCGGACAAAAGCCAGCCTGAACTCATCTATATCTATATCAATATAAAAAGACTTAAAGGGGCAGATTCAACTGATCTTGGGCATCAAATTAAGTCAATCCAACAACCTAAACTGCTCCAATGACGAGCGTTCAACGTGTTTAACATATAATTAATATCATATCAAATATTGCATTACTCATAGAATTAACACACAAATAATAGCATACCTAATATTCGCGTGCAATTAATATATTTTCTAAATAATAACGTGTGTTGCACGTGCGCATTTACTAGTTTTATTTAAAAGCCGGACACTGTACATAGAATATTTACAAAGGGTTGGGGGCACAGAGCATACGGGAAAAAGCTAAGTTACATCAAGATACATCGATTCTGGCCAACATAATGTCCCAGTCAAGTAGGAGCTGTTTACGGTCCTCGTTGTGGCAGCGGTTCACTCACAGAAAGATGTCATCGGCCGCTCGGCGGAATACAAATTCAAGGGTTTGCACTTCATTGTTGAAAACCTTTGCATTCCTTCTTTTCCAGAGATTTCAAAGCATAGCCAGAACAACCGTGTTCCGAACCTTGCAAGAAGGCAGAGGATACATAGTATCGCTGACCGAGGGGCAGTCTGCCGGCCTGATGAGCAGGGAGTCTGCCGTTGTCCACGCTTCTGAGCAGGGGCGGAGCCAGAAATTTTCGCCAATGGGTTCATTCACTAACTAGTTGTGATTTTTTTTAATGAACTTAGTCCTATTTTGTGACAAATTGCAACGAGATTATATCAGTCAAAGAAAGCACAATGAATATGATATCACTTATCACACATATTTGTCACTTCAAAAAAATAAGAGTGCATAACATACCGACCGGATGAAATTATAAAATCACTTGCTTACATATTATAGATAAAAGTAGTACCAAAATAAACTTCATATTTTAGAGCCAACTTCTCATCTTTCTGAAAACAGTGAAGAAAATAACAAGTTAGTTTGGCAAGTTTAAAATAAAAGTGATATCATGTGAAAGAATCATGTAAAGTCACTCACATTTAGAGCTTCCCTTTTCGATCTTTTATCGCCTTAAAAAGATCAAACACAGCATCATTACTAATGGGAGAAAACATCTCTTTCTCCACATAGCAAATTAGACAATCACTCATGAACTGATCACCAATTTTGTTGCGCAACTTTTTCTTGACAACATTCATAGCTGAAAAGCATCTCTCCACGGATGCTGTTGCAACTGGTAATATCAATACTAACTTTAGAAGATGATAGACCAAGGGAAAAGTAACATGTTTATTTGTCTGCACCATTAACTTCGCAAGATCAGCAATCCCATCCAAATTAGCAAACCTTTCATCCGCTCGCACATTATCAATGTAAGTGCGCAGTTCAGGACCAAGATCATCCATTTTTTTGAATCAAAATCATCTGGATAAAACTCAGCTAGCTTCACTAAGCTATCCAAGTTAAAAGCAACAAATCCATCGTTTGGGTTGAAAGAAGCCATGTGACCAAGTAATGCAGAATTTACCTCATTGAAACGGTCATCAAACTCTTGAAGTTGCCAGTCAATAATAGAATTAAGACACTCTACTCGGTAATGCTGGAGGTTTGTCTTATTAGTTTTTTGTCTTGGTTTGTGTCGATTGATATATTGCTCCTGCATGTCCGCCTTCTCAATGTGATGTTCTTCACAAAATGAATATGTCTTCTGTATCAGTGAGTCCCATCCATTCTCCCTTAGTTCTTGTAGCTCATTCCTTGTGGGCTTGACACATGACATGGCATTTAGGATGTCTTGATCCTTCTTTTGTAAAGAATGTGACAAAGTATTTGCATTTCCTAATATATGCAACATCATGTGCAAATAAAACACAAAATCAAAGGTCTCAAAATATGCTACAAGACCACGCGCCTGACTTTTCTTTTCATTTTTACCTTCTTTCTCCACATATTTCAGAACAGACATGACTGCAGGGAACAACTTCACTAGACTTGAGAGAGTTCTGTAGTGTGAGCCCCAACGAGTGTCACCAGCTCTCTGAAGAGTTTGATCTTGATTTAACCCTCTGTCAGTGCTAATCTGCCCACTACCTATGGCTTTTATTACATCCTCTCGATGTTTCTCTCTAATCATGTCCTTTCTTTTGCAAGAAGCTCCAACCACATTAAATAAAATGGAGATCATGTAGAAAAAATCTGAAATATCTTCATGCTTCTTTGCTACAGCTACAATAACCAACTGGAGTTGGTGAGCAAAACAATGCACATAATAGGCTGATTTATTCTCTTGCAAAATCTTTGCTTTCAAGCCATTGAACTCGCCGCGCATATTGCTAGCCCCGTCATAACATTGTCCTCTGACTTGTTTTATGCTTAAACCAAGATCGGTGAATAATTTTTGAAGTGCGGCCTGAAGACATATTGCCGATGTTTCTTGCACATGTACTACTCCAACTAATCGTTCAATGATAAATCCACGCTTGCTAAGATATCTCAAAACAACTGCCATTTGCTCTTTGTCAGACACATCAGCAGCTTCGTCAATCAACAAACTAAACACATCACCTCCAATTTCTTCAATAATAGAATTCAAAGTTATCTGTGCAAAACAATAAGGGCATCATTAGAGATTAGTGTAACTTGTAAGGCAACAAAAAATAGTAGGAAATATAATTTAACGATGATGTTACCTTGGCAAAATAGTTGGCAATTTCCTTCTGAATATCTCCACATACCCACTTGCAATTTTGTGGAGCATTCTCAAGAACTACTTTTCGTATATCATCATTTTGATTTGCCAAAGTTTTTACCAACTCTCGAAAGTTTCCCTTATTTTTTGACTCTTCTGTTTCGTCATGGCCTCGGAAAAGCTAAGCCTTGATGCAACAAGTATCTAACAGAATCAATTGAAGCATTAAGCCGAATTCGATTTTGCTTTTTTGTAAGATCAGTTTGCTTATCGAGAGCTACCCGAATTGATTGATCTTGATTCATCAAAGCATCACACCGTTTTACTGCTACATTATAAAAGCTGTTAACATTACCTTTACCCTCGTGGGTATCCAGCCTACTTTTCTTGTTCCAACCGTTCCAACCATTAATTCCAAATGCATCACTCCCAGCTTGTCCCTCATTATTATCTCTGAAAAGATAACAACATAAACAAAAGGCCTTATGCACCTTATCACTATACTCAAGCCAACGACCATAATCTTTAAACCAGTTTGGATTAAATCTTCGTTGTGTATCTCCAATGTCCCTGTGTGGATAAACAAAAGTAGACGGCGGCCTGTAAGGTCCCCTTGTTAAATATCGTCGCCTAATCTCATCTTGTTTCTTAGGATTTCTTGTGTACTCCGAAATTCTCTTCCGATCAGCCGGATCGTAGGGCAATTCATCTAAATTAATCTCTTTGTGGATAGAAGGCTTTGGGAGACTACTTGCAGCGACATTTGATGCAGTTTGCTTACATCTAATGGGTGACCTTGATGTCCCCCCATCATTATCTGGGTCAGGTGATCGACTTCTCTTCTTGGAAAAATATCTTTCCATATCCTGCATCAATGAAAGTCCATGAAAATAAGAATTAGAAAATTAGGGCAAAAAGCTCCCGTACTAGGCTATTAGATTTAGATTGGGTAGAACGTACGGAGGGAAGAGATGTGGAGGTGATATTACTGCCTTGAATTGGACTGCAGTTGAGCGGAGCGCTTCGACACTATTTGCCGTCGGGCGTCGGCGTCGAGATGAGGCGAGGCGGCGGAGAGAGAGGCGAGGCGAGTTGGAAAGCTACGAGGCGTGCGGCTGCCGTCCGTGTATTCCTCGTACAGGTATTGATTGATCTTATTTTTTTAGATGTCGTACATGTATTGATCTAGGACTAGTAACGAAGATGCCTGGGCTTTTGGGCCTTTTATTTGTCTAATCATGTGGCGTTAGCAGCTTAATGGGGCCAGACTTAATTTTTTATTGGGGTCAGGCCTTATATGTCGTACATGACATGCACGTAGGTAGCGAATCTCATTGGATTCATCTGAACCCAATGGTTCAACGCTGGCTCCGCCACTGCTTCTGAGGCAACAACGCAATGAAGAAGCATGTGAGCTGTAGTTTCGGTAGCCGAACAAAAAGGGCAAGAGTCCGAGTCTGAGAGGCCCCAACGGAAGCGACGTTCATTGGTGAAGAGCCTTCCACGGTGCGCGAGCCAGAGAAACAACCTGCACCGGTTAGTCGCAGGTTGGATCATCCGGCCGAGATGAAAAAGCCGCCTCATAAGCAAAAGCAACGGAGTAGGGTTTGTCGTTCATCCTGCACAATCGAGCATCTGGGGCATGCGGCGTTAAGATCACAGAAGCTAAAAGGACTCGCAGGTTCGTCAGTTCATTGGCAGCAGCGGTGGAGAGGCGCGGCTGTAATGGTAAACGGAGGTCCGGGTCCGCGAGCACAAAGGCGACTGAGACGTTGGTTCGCGTAGCATGAGAGAAGAGGCTTTGGAAGCGTGTGTGGAGAGTATCATTTCCGAGCCAAAGATCAAGCCAGAAGGCGGTGGCGATCCCATTGCCGACCGTGACATGGGTAATGGAGCGGAAAAACGAGAGGCCAGACGTGATGTCTTTCTAGATTGGGGTGTCTAGCCTACTTGAATCTCCGATGTGGTGGCCTCCTGCCCAACCGTAAGAGGTTGCCATCCAAGATTCCCAGGAGCCAGTGCCAAGAGAATGGAGCTTGTTCAAAGATTTTAGGAGAAGGCAGGTGTTGTGGTTGCGCAAGCAACGAAAACAGAGCCCACCTTTGCTGATGGGGGCACATACTTCGTCCCAGGCAACCTTACATTGACCTCCATTGACGTGATCGTCACCGGCCCAGAAGAAAGCACGACACCGCTTATCAATTTCCTGAATTGTACCCGCATGAAGTAGAAAGGCACTCATAGCGTAGGTAGGAAGAGCCCGAAGCACGGATTTAATGAGCACCGCCCTCCCAGCCGTGGAGAGCAGATGCCCCCTCCAGCTAGCTAGTCGTTTGTCGACCTTGGCAATCAAGGGGTGAAAGTCGACTAGCTTGAGTTTGTGTGTGGAGAGAGGGAGGCCCAGGTAATTTTGGGGGAAAGAGGCGACCGGACATCCAAACATGTTGGCCAAGTGGGAGGCGCTGTCGGGCTCAATGTGAATCAGGGCAAAAGTGCTCTTGTCAAAATTAATGTGAAGACCCGTAGAGAGGGAGAAGGACAGGAGGATAGACTTGAGGTTTGCTAGGTGGCCTTCATCGGCTTTGAGGATGATTAGGGTGTCATCGGCATATTGGAGGACGGGACATGGAATGTCCGGGCAGATGGGATGTTGAAGAAGCCCCTGCGAGGAAGCGTCTAGGATCATACGTTGAAGAATGTCAACAATGATGATGAAGAGGTAAGGGGAGATTGGGTCACCCTGACGAAGGCCGCTTTTGCATTGAATCCAGTTCCCTGGTTTGCCATCTAGAAGAATGGCCGACTAACTAGTTTCATTAAGCATCCGAATCCAGGTGATCCAAGATTCGGAGAAGCCTTTTGCCCTAAGGATAGAGTATAAGCTGTTCCAGGCGATAGAATCGAAGGCTTTACGGAAGTCTAGTTTGACAACGATAGCCGGGCATTTCCTTTTGTGGCAGGCTTGAACTATGTCAGCGGCGAGGATAAAATTCTTGGCAATATTATGGCCTTTAATGAAACCTGATTGGTCAGCGTGAACAAGGTGGCAGATGACAGGCTGAACACGGTTGGTGAGACATTTAGAGCAAAGCTTGACGGAACAATTCTGTAGAGAGATTGGGCGCATTTGGTCGGGGTCATTTGTACCGAGTTTTTTAGGGAGAAGAACGATGTAGGACTTGTTGATACGCCTAAGATCCGCATCGAAGGAGTGGAAACTGGAAAGAAGGTGGAAGAGATCGTTTTTGACAATGTCCCAATTTGCTTTGTAGAAAGACGGACCGAAGCCATCTGGCCCAGGGCTGGCATTGTCGTTCATAGAGAAAAGCGCATGTTTGATCTCGTCCATAGAGAAGGGGCGAGAGAGGGCATTAGCTTGGGATGGACGGAGGCGGGATCCTGAGGCAAGATCGGGGAGATGACTCGGCAGGACACACGAGAGGGGAGTCCCAATGATATTCTTGAAGTATTCACGGAGGGCGAGTTGTTTGCCGGAGTGAGATTCCACCTCCAGACCATCAATATTCAACGACTTAATGTGATTTTTCCGGAGGCGGATAGTCGCGCAAAGGTGGAAATATTCCGAGTTTTCATCACCGAGAGTACAGTCTTTAATTTTTGCACGCTGACGCCAGTAAAGAGCAGTGAGAGCATTGTGACGATGAAGAGAGAGAGAGAGAGACTTGGGTTCGAAGGGCGAGCTCGAGAGAAGAGAGAAGACGAAGTTCCTCAATTTTATCCAGGAAGGTGATGACAGTTTTGCAGTTTTTGGAAATATCTAAAGAGGACCTAGCGTGTTTAGCCCAAGACTTAGCAGCCGCGCGGACGCGTTTAAGTTTAAGACAGAAGTGTCCAAGGTGAGATGAGGGTTGAACGCTGTTCCAGTTTTGTGCAATCAGGTTTTTGAAGGGAGAGGATCGCAAGAGGCCGTTGTTGAACCGAAAAACCAAGGGAATGGGGACTCTTGAGGAGGCCGTTAAAACGAGAGGCACATGGTCTGAGGTCGAGCGGCAGGCTGAGGTGAGAGAGGAGTCCGGGAGCAGGAAGCTCCAGTAGATATTGACGAAAACCCTGTCCAAATGGACTAGGATTGGCGATTGTTGCTGATTTGACCAAGTAAATAATCTGTGTAGAAGAGGAATCTCTTGAAGCTTTAGATAATTCAGGGAGGAGGAGAAGAGTTGAGCTTCAGCTACGTTGAAGTTTGCATTGGAGCGCTCCGAAGCTTTTAGAGTGAAATTGAAGTCCCCGATGAGAGCCCACAAACCTGATATTAAAGAGCCAAGATGGAGAAGCTCCGTAGCGAAGGCTTGCTTATCGTTGCTACCGCAAGGACCGTATACATTTGAAATGGAGGTGTCGAGATTTTCTCTGGCAGAAAAGTGCAGGGTTAAAGAGAATGAAAGATGTGTAACCGCAGAGCAAGCGAAGTGCTGATCATCCCATGCGGTTAGAATCCCGCCAGCCGAGCCGATGGAGGGAAGGAAGTGGAAAGATTGCATGTTGGCAGGGAGAAACGAGCTAGCTTTGAAGGGGGAGATATCTTCAAGTTTAGTTTCTTGAAGGCAAATAAAGGAGGGACCAATATCTAAGAGAGCCGATTTTACATCAGAACATTTCTTTGCCCTACCAAGACCCCGAACATTCCATGAAACGAAGCGGGTTTTACGATTCATTAAAAATGATGAGGTCACTGTACATAAAATGGAATAGGCCAGACAAGGCCACCCACATACAACAAAGAGGAGACTGATACAACCCTTGAAGAGGCAGGACTAAGGCCAAAGCTACGATAACGGACTCGGGCGAACGGATACAAGTGCGACAGCTAGAGCAGCTGGTAGTCCCAGCTAAAAGAACTGGGTTACACATCATTAAACACCCATGCAATCACCAGGCAGAGCAGAGGCAGGCACATCGCAAGCAGCGGCGATGTCGAGGACGTCACAGCGGGAGAGGGGCGCGGTAATTTCGGGAGCCATGTCGATAAGCTGAGACGCGATCTGCTTCTTCCCTTTGGCAGAGAGTTTGGCGCCAAGCAGGGCGCGCTTGCGGAGGGAGGCCTTCTCGAGGATGGAGATGTGGGCCGGGGGCTCAATGCCGGCAAGACGAGCGCTGCGGCACCGTGCAGTAGGGGCAGCTGGGGAGGGAGACAGATCGACGCCTAGATCTTCGGGGGCCTCCTCGAGAATGAGAGGCGTGGCGGGCTAGGAGAGGTCGATGGAGTGCACGCCTGGGACCCCTTGGGGGGGGGGCACCAGGCCCGGTAGGAGGAGCCTGGACCAGAGCTCAAGCGTCACGGCAGATGACATCCACAGTCATGACAAGAGTTTTGGCGGGCCCCATCATAGCCACCTTGGTGAGACGGCCGATGGAGGCGGTGGAGAAGTTTGCCACGAGCATGCCAACGGCGGAGATGACCACCTCCATGGGGATGCGGTAGAAGCCGCGGTCGCTGTCCTTGCTGACTACGATGAGGCCGAAAAAGCCGAGACGCAAGAAGATGAGGACGTTTGCTGGTTTCTCGAGGAGGGGTTTGGCCTTGACGGCCGGAGCCGGAGAAGCCCACATTGTGAGGCCACCAGGGAGCTGGGCGAGGCGACCCTGCCATTGGCGGGAGCCGGGGGAGGAGGAGGAGGGGCCAAGTTGGCGTCCATGCCATCAGGGAAGTCACCGAAGGCAGAATCATCGGAAGGAGGGGCGGAAGAAAAGTCGAAACCAGCCGCCGGGAGGTTGGTGCATGAGATGATGGATATCGGAGCGATAGCCCCGATGTCGTTGAAGCCATGCATGGCGAGAGTGTGGGGGATATCTGAGACATCTCTAGCTTTGACGGTGACGAGCACAGCGGAGTAGTCAATGCCAGCAAGGCAGATGGGGTTGATGTCAAAGGGGTTGGCGAAGGGGCCGGTGGACTGGAGGATATGATGAGGAAACCGATGCTCAATGGGATAGTCTTCTATGGCGAGGGCAGAAAGGTCATGGTGGGGGAAGAGGAAACAGTTATCCGTGTCGTTGTGGCGGTTGAGGTAGACCATGTGCTCACAACCGAGGAAAGGACCCTCGTTCATCGCGTGCTTGCGGTCGGCAGGAGTGGCGAAGACGAGCATGCCGACGCCGTGTGAGGCCGTGACCAGAGCGACGGGCGGGTTCCCGGCCTC
>NC_041388.1:68044634-68096642 GCF_002162155.2 Triticum dicoccoides
GGGGATGAGGGGGGAGAGGTGCGATAAGGTTAGTTGACCGGACGAGAGAGAGGGGGAAGGAGTGGGGGCGGAGAACCGAGAAGGGAGCGGACACTCACGCTGCCGGTGACCAGAAACCTAGCAGTTCCTGTACCGAACCGGGTCACGACAATGGCGGACTTGGTGGTCTAGGGCTAAGCAGCGAAAACAGCGCATGGAGAAGTTTGAAGGGAGGGGCTGCTTATAAGGAGGCGGGGAGGGAGATAGGGGCGCGGGGCTGAGTGGAGTCACGGGGCATGCATGGGGGCACGTCGAGCCATGCAGGAGGGCATGGGCAAAGGACGTGAGAGTGGAGGAAATCGAAGCCCCCATGTGAGGCTCCAGGACTCCAGAGGTAGCAGGCGCAACAGAAGCACGCGGGAGGACACAAGTCAAAGAGGGAACGGGCAGCGGGGGGAACAAGGCATCTGAGATGATGAACAGGGGATCAGAGCGCGTGAGCCATGGGAGGGGCCCTTCTGGAGTGGATAGGATTCCACGGGCACGGCAGTCTAAGGGGATGGGCCGGCGATGCAAGAGCCTATGTGGTTTGTCTGAGGTGGCGCGAGGCCTAGGCGGTGGCGCTGTAGGGGGTAGGCGTCGGGATGGGGGGGAGCGTGGGGCCAGAGCGGGCCAGCTAATTGGAGGGGAGCCGAGTCTCCTGCAGCCCTGGTGGGGAGGCTACATGGCCCGTGATGGAGATTGTTGGCGGCAAGCAGGAGCGTTGACGCGGCTGGCGAATCCTGGGCAATCGGGGCAGCAGGAGTTTCGGCGGGCGGGCTGACGCGGACCGAGATAGCAGGAGGAGGGGAGGAGATGCGATTGGCTAGAGAGGCTGCAGCATCCAGGGAAGCAGGAGCATGCGGTACGGAGGCCGCAGAAGGGACAAGGGTAGCATTAAGGAGGGAGATCTCCCCGGACGACCCACACGCTGGGAAGAAGACGAATTGGTCGGAGATTTGAAAACCAGAAAACGACGCACCCGAGCCCGCGGGCGGACCAATGTGAAACGAGAGCTTAACCTCTCCATCGCTGATACCTCATAACGTGACGATAAACTTGGCGATGTCTGCATTAGCTACTGTGATCGAAAATAAGCCGGCTCCAAAAGACCTGATAATCGGGATTTCCGAGTGTGACCCTAACCAAAACTTGAGCAAAGAGAAAGCAGAAAGATCATCTAGGGGGAGGAGGGGGGAAGGGGCTTGATCCAAACCGAGGTTGGGGAGACCAACTCTGAATCTGGATCGAGCAGCGAGCATACCGGGGAAGAGAAGTTCTCTAGGACGAACTGCAGAAGAGCATTACCTGGAGTCGAGCCCATTCGAGGTGGAAGGCCGAAACGGAGCACCTCCGGGGTTGATGCGGATAGGAAGCCGCCGGCGACGCCAGGGCTCCAAGCCGGAAGGGAGCCATGGCTCCCGGCTGGCAGCGAGTAGGGACCGCGGTCGAAGAGATGTGCCGGAGGCAGAGCTCGGCTGGTGCCGCCAGCAGTGCCAGGAGTGGGGCGGCCGCCGGCATGAGCAGCACCGAGGGGAGGAGGCCGTGACGGGGGGAGAGGCCAACTACAATGCGGTGGGTCGTGGAGGCGGGACGCAGAGGACCCCGTGCGAGGCATCATTTGTGGACGCCGGACCCGGGGTGGGCGGCGGCGGAGAGCGGTTCGTCATGCTCGGAGTGAGCGGCGACGACAAGGGAGGTGTGCCCGCCGGCGGCGGCGGGCAATGTTGGAAATATGCCCTAGAGGCAATAATAAAATGATTATTATTATATTTCCTTGTTCATGATAATTGTCTGTTATTCATGCTATAATTGTGTTATCCGGAAATCATAATACATGTGTGAATACATAGACCATAACATGTCCCTAGTGAGCGTTTGTTAACTAGCTCGTTGATCAATACATAGTCATGGTTTCCTGACTATGGACATTGGATGTCATTGATAACGGGATCACATCATTAGGAGAATGTTGTGATGGACAAGACCCAATCCTAAGCATAGCACAAGATCGTGTAGTTCGTTTGCTAGAGCTTTTCCAATGTCAAGTATCATTTCCTTAGACCATGAGATCATGTAACTCCCGGATGCCGTAGGAGTGCTTTGGGTGTACCAAACGTCACAACGTAACTGGGTGACTATAAAGGTATATAACAGGTATCCCCGAAAGTATCTGTTGGGTTGACACGGATCGAGACTGGAATTTGTCACTCCGTATGACGGAGAGGTATCTCTGGGTCCACTCGGTAATGCATCATCATAATGAGCTCAATGTGACCAAGTGTTTGGTCACGGTATCATGCATTACGGTACGATTAAAGTGACTTGCCGGTAACGAGATTGAACGAGGTATTGGGATACCGACGATCGAATCTCGGGCAAGTAACGTACCGATTGACAAAGGGAATTGAATACAGAATTGATTGAATCCTCGACATCGTGGTTCATCCGATGAGATCATCGTGGAACATGTGGGAGCCAAGATAGGTATCCAGATCCCGTTGTTGGTTATTGACTGGAGAGTCGTCTGGGTCATGTCTGCGTGTCTCCCGAACCCGTAGGGTCTACACACTTAAGGTTCGGTGACGCTAGGGTTGTAGAGATATTAGTATGCGGTAACCCAAAAGTTGTTCGGAGTCCCGGATGAGATCCCGGACGTCACGAGGAGTTCCGGAATGGTCCAGAGGTGAAGATTTATATATAGGAAGTCCAGTTTCGGCCATCGAGAAAGTTTCGGGGGTAATCGGTATTGTACCGGGACCACCGGAAGGGCCCCGTGGGATTAAGTGGGAGGGGAACCAGCCCCTGGTGGGCTGGTGCGCCTCCCATGGGCCTCCCCTTGCGCCTAGGGTTGGAAACCCTAGGGGTGGGGGGCGCCCCACCTGACTTGGGGGGCAAGTCCCCCCTTGGCCGCTGTCCCCCTTGGAGATGGGATCTACTAGGGCCGGCGCCCCCCTAGGGGCCCTATATATAGTGGGGGGAGGGAGGGCAGCCGCACCCAAGTCCCTGGCGCCTCCCTCTCCCCTCGTAACACCTCTCCCTTTCTTTGGAGCTTGGCGAAGCCCTGCCGAGATCACCGCTGCTTCCACCACCATGCCGTCGTGCTGTTGGATCTCCATCAACCTATCCTTCCCCTTGCTGGATCAAGAAGGAGGAGATGTCTTCCCCAACTGTTTGTGTGTTGAACGCGGAGGTGCCGTCCGTTCGGCGCTCGGTCATCGGTGATTTGGATCACGACGAGTACGACTCCATCAACCCCGTTCTCTTGAACGCTTCCGCTTGCGATCTACAAGGGTATGTATATGCGCTCCCCTTTCCCTCGTTGCTAGATGACTCCATAGATTGATCTTGGTGATGCGTAGAAAATTTTAAAATTCTGCTACGTTCCCCAACAGTGGCATCATGAGCTAGGTCTATGCATAGTTTCTATGCACGAGTAGAACACAAGATGTTGTGGGCGTCGATTTTGTCAATTTACTTGCCATTACTAGTCTTATCTTGATTCGGCAGCATCGTGGGATGAAGCGGCCCGGACCGACCTTACACGTACGCTTACGTGAGACAGGTTCCACCGACTGACAAGCACTAGTTGCATAAGGTGGCTAGCGGGTGTCTGTCTCTCCCACTTTAGTCGGATCAGATTCGATGAAAAGGGTCCTTATGAAGGGTAAATAGAAATTGGCATACCACGTTGTGGTTTTGGCGTAGGTAAGAAACGTTCTTGCTAAGAAACCTATAGCAGCCACGTAAAAATTTGCAACAACAATTAGAGGACGTCTAACTTGTTTTTGCAGCATGTGCCGTGTGATGTGATATGGCCAAAAGGATCTGATGAATGATATATGTGATGTATGAGATTGATCATGTTCTTGTAATAGGAATCACGACTTGCATGTCGATGAGTATGACAACCGGCAGGAGCCATAGGAGCTGTCTTAATTTATTTATGACCTGCGTGTCAACATAAACGTCATGTAATTACTTTACTTTATTGCTAAACCGTTAGCCATAGTAGTAGAAGTAATAGATGACGAGACAACTTCATGACGACATGATGATGGAGATCATGGTGTCATGCCGGTGACGATGATGATCATGGCGCCCCGAAGATGGATATCAAAAGGAGCAAAATGATATTGGCCATATCTTGTCACTATTTGATTGCATGTGATGTTTATCATGTTTTACATCTTATTTGCTTAGAATGACGGTAACTTAAATAAGATGATCCCTCACAATAATTTCAATAAAGTGTCCCCCTAACTGTGCACCGTTGCGAAGGTTCGTTGTTTCTAAGCACCACGTGATGATCGGGTGTGATAGATTCTAACGTTCGAATGCAACGGGTGTAAGCCAGATTTACACAAGCAATACACTTAGGTTGACTTGACGAGCCTAGCATGTACAGACATGGCCTCGGAACACGGAAGACCGAAAGGTCGAACATGAGTCGTATAGAAGATATGATCAACATGAAGATGTTCACCGATGATGACTAGTCCGTCTCACGTGATGATCGGACACTGCCTAGTTGACTCGGATCATGTATCACTTAGATGACTAGAGGGATGTCTGTCTGAGTGGGAGTTCATTAAATAATTTTATTAGATGAACTTAATTATCATGAACTTAGTCTAAAAACCTTTGCAAAATGTCTTGTAGATCAAATGGCCAACGCTCATGTCAACCTCAACTTCAACGCGTTCCTAGAGAAAACCAAGCTGAAAGATGATGGCAGCAACTATACGGACTGGGTCCGGAACCTGAGGATCATCCTCATAGCTGCCAAGAAAGCATATGTCCTAGAAGCACCGCTAGGTGCAACACCCATCCCAGAGAACCAAGACGTTATGAACGCTTGGCGGTCGCGTGCTGATGATTACTCCCTCGTTCAGTGCGGCATGCTTTACAGCTTAGAACCAGGGCTCCAAAAGCGTTTTGAGCAACACGGAGCATATAAGATGTTCGAAGAGCTGAAAATGATTTTCCAAGCTCATGCCCGGGTCGAGAGATATGAAGTCTCCGACAAGTTCTACAGTTGTAAGATGGAGGAAAATAGTTCTGTCAGTGAGCACATACTCAAAATGTCTGGGTTGCACAACCGCTTGTCCCAGCTGGACATTAACCTCCTGGACGAGGCGGTCATTGATAGAATCCTTCAGTCGCTCCCACCTAGCTACAAGAGCTTTGTGATGAACTACAATATGCAGGGGATGGTGCAAACTATTCCTGAAGTATTTTCAATGCTGAAATCAGCGGAGGTGGAAATCAAAAAGGAACATCAAGTGTTGATGGTCAATAAAACCACTAGTTTCAAGAAAGGCAAGGGTAAGAAGAACTTCAAGAAGGACGGCAAGGGAGTTGCCGCGGCCGGTAAATCAGTTGTCGGGAAGAAGACAAAGAATGGACCCAAACCGGAGACTGAGTGCTTTTATTGTAAGGGAAAGGGACACTAGAAGCGGAACTGCCCCAAATACTTAGCGGACAAGAAGGCCAACAACACTAAAGGTATATGTGATATACATGTAATTGACGTGTACATTACCAGTACTCGTAGTTGCTCCTGGGTATTTGATACCGGTGCGGTTGCTCATATTTGTAACTCAAAATAGGAGCTGTGGAATAAGCGGAGACTGGCGAAGGACGAGGTGACGATGCGCGTCGGGAATGGTTCCAAGGTCGATGTGATCATCGTCGACACGCTACCTCTACATTTACCTACAGGATTAGTTTTAAACCTCAATAATTGTTATTTAGTGCTAGCTTTGAGCATGAACATTGTATCTGGATCTCATTTAATACGAGATGGCTACTCATTTAAATCCGAGAATAATGGTTGTTCTATTTATATGAGAGATATGTTTTATGGTCATGCCCCGCTGGTCAATGGTTTATTCTTAATGAATCTCGAACGTGATGTTACACATATTCATAGTGTGAATACCAAAAGATATAAGATTGATAATGATAGTCCCACATATCTGTGGCACTGCCGCCTTGGTCACATCGGTGTCAAACGCATGAAGAAGCTCCATACAGATGGACTTTTGGAGTCTCTTGATTTTGAATCATTTGACACGTGTGAACCATGCCTCATGGGTAAAATGACCAAGACCCCGTTCTTCGGAACAATGGATCGAGCAACCAACTTATTGGAAATTATACATACTGATGTGTGTGGTCCAATGAGCATTGAGGCTCGCAGTGGCTATCGTTATGTTCTCACTCTCACTAATGACTTAAGTAGATATGGGTATGTCTATTTGATGAAACACAAGTCTGGGACCTTTGAAAAGTTCAAGGAATTTCAGAATGAGGTAGAGAATCAACGTGACCGAAAGATAAAATTCTTACAATCAGATCGTGGGGGAGAATATTTAAGTCACGAATTTGGTACGCACTTAAGGAAATGTGGAATCGTTTCACAACTCACGCCGCCTGGAACACCTCAGCGTAACGGTGTGTCCGAACATCGTAATCTCACTCTATTGGATATGGTGCGATCTATGATGTCACTCACTGATTTACCGCTATCATTTTGGGGATACGCTCTAGAGACAGCTACATTCACTTTAAATAGGGCACCGTCTAAATCCATTGAGACGACACCGTATGAATTATGGTTTGGGAAGAAACCTAAGCTGTCGTTTCTAAAAGTTTGGGGATGCGATGCTTATGTCAAGAAACTTCAACCTGAAAAGCTCGAACCCAAGTCGGAAAAATGCGTCTTCATAGGATACCCTAAGGAAACCATTGGGTATACCTTCTACCTCAGATCCGAAGGCAAAAAAAAATCTTTGTTGCCAAGAACAGGTCCTTTATGGAGAAAGAGTTTCTCTCGAGAGAAGTAAGTGGGAGGAAAGTAGAACTCGATGAAGTACTGCCTCTTGAACCGGAAAGTAGCGCAGCTCAGGAAGATGTTCCTGTGGTGCTTGCACCGACTAGAGAGGAAGTTAATGATGATGATCAAGGTACTTCGGATCAAGTTTCTACTGAACTTTGAAGGTCCACAAGGACACGTTCCACACCAGAATGGTATGGCAACCATGTCCTGAAAATCATGTTGTTAGACAACGGTGAACCTTCGAGCTATGAAGAAGCAATGGCGGGCCTAGATTCCAACAAATGGCTTGAAGCCATGCAATCCGAGATAGGATCCATGTATGAAAACAAAGTATGGACTTTGACAGACTTGCCCGATGATCGGCGAGCGATAGAGAATAAATGGATCTTTAAGAAGAAGACGGATGCGGATGCTAATGTTACCATCTATAAGGCTCGACTTGTCGCTAAGGGTTATCGACAAGTTCAAGGGGTTGACTACGATGAGACCTTCTCACCCATAGCGAAGCTGAAGTCCGTCCAAATCATGTTAGCAATTGCCGCATACTACGATTATGAGATATGGAAAATGGACGTCAAAACGGCATTCCTTAATGACTTTCTTAAGGAAGAATTGTATATGATGCAGCCGGAATGTTTTGTCGATCCTAAGAATGCTAACAAGGTATGCAAGCTCCAGCGCTCCATCTATGGGCTGGTGCAAGCATCTCGGAGTTGGAACATTCGCTTTAATGAAATGATCAAAGCGTTTGGGTTTATGCAGACTTATGGAGAAGCCTGCGTTTACAAGAAAGTGAGTGGGAGCTCTGTAACATTTCTCATATTATATGTGGATGACATACTTTTGATGGGAAATGATATAGAACTTTTGGACAATATTAAGGCCTACTTGAATAAGTGTTTTTCAATGAAGGACCTTGGAGAAGCTGCTTACATATTAGGCATCAAGATCTATAGAGATAGATCGAGACGCCTCATAGGTCTTTCACAAAGCACATACCTTGATAAGATATTGAAGAAGTTCAGTATGGATCAGTCCAAGAAGGGGTTCTTGCCTGTGTTGCAAGGTGTGAAATTGAGCTCAGCTCAATGTCCGACCACGACAGAAGATAGAGAAAAGATGAGTGTCGTTCCCTATGCCTCAGCCATAGGGTCTATCATGTATGCCATGCTGTGTACCAGACCTGATGTAAACCTTGCCGTGAGTTTGATAGGAAGGTACCAAAGTAATCCCGGCATGGAACACTGGACAGCGGTCAAGAACATCCTGAAGTACCTGAAAAGGACTAAGGATATGTTTCTCGTATATGGAGGTGACGAGGAGCTCGTCGTAAAGGGTTACGTCGATGCTAGCTTCGACACAGATTTGGATGACTCTAAGTCACAAACCGGATACGTGTATATTTTGAATGGTGGGGTAGTAAGCTAGTGCAGTTGCAAGCAAAGTGTCGTGGCGGGATCTACATGTGAAGCGGAGTACATGGCAACCTCGGAGGCAGCGCATGAAGCAATCTGGATGAAGGAGTTCATCACCGACCTAGGAGTCATACCCAATGAGTCGGGGCCTATCACTCTCTTCTGTGACAACACTGGAGCTATTGCCCTTGCCAAGGAGCCCAGGTTTCACAAGAAGACCAGGCACATCAAGCGTCGCTTCAACTCCATTCATGAAAATGTTCAAGATGGAGACATAGATATTTGCAAAGTACATACGGATCTGAATGTCGCAGATCCGTTGACTAAACCTCTTCCGCGAGCAAAACATGATCAACACCAAAACTCTATGGGTGTTCGGTTCATCACAATGTAACTAGATTATTGACTCTAGTGCAAGTGGGAGACTGTTGGAAATATGCCCTAGAGGCAATAATAAAATGATTATTATTATATTTCCTTGTTCATGATAATTGTCTGTTATTCATGCTATAATTGTGTTATCCGGAAATCATAATACATGTGTGAATACATAGACCATAACATGTCCCTAGTGAGCCTCTAGTTAACTAGCTTGTTGATCAACAGATAGTCATGGTTTCCTGACTATGGACATTGGATGTCATTGATAACGGGATCACATCATTAGGAGAATGATGTGATGGACAAGACCCAATCCTAAGCATAGCACAAGATCGTGTAGTTCGTTTGCTAGAGCTTTTCCAATGTCAAGTATCATTTCCTTAGACCATGAGATCGTGTAACTCCCGGATGCCGTAGGAGTGCTTTGGGTGTACCAAACATCACAACGTAACTGGGTGACTATAAAGGTATATTACAGGTATCCCCGAAAGTATCTGTTGGGTTGACACGGATCGAGACTGGAATTTGTCACTCCGTATGACGGAGAGGTATCTTTGGGCCCACTCGGTAATGCATCATCATAATGAGCTCAATGTGACCAAGTGTTTGGTCATGGGATCATGCATTACGGTACGAGTAAAGTGACTTGCCGGTAACAAGATTGAACGAGGTATTGGGATACCGACGATCGAATCTCGGGCAAGTAACGTACCGATTGACAAAGGGAATTGAATACGGGATTGATTGAATCCTCGACATCGTGGTTCATCCGATGATATCATCGTGGAACATGTGGGAGCCAACATGGGTATCCAGATCCCGCTGTTGGTTATTGACCGGAGAGTCGTCTCGGTCATGTCTGCGTGTCTCCCGAACCCGTAGGGTCTACACACTTAAGGTTCGGTGACGCTAGGGTTGTAGAGATATTAGTATGCGGTAACCCGTAAGTTGTTCGGAGTCCCAGATGAGATTCCGGACGTCACGAGGAGTTCCGGAATGATCCGGAGGTGAAGATTTATATATAGGAAGTCCAGTTTCGGCCATCGGGAAAGTTTCGGGGGTAACCAGTATTGTACCGGGACCACCGGAAGGGTCCCGGGGGTCCACTTGGTGGGGCCACCTATCCCAGAGGGCCCCATGGGCTGAAGTGGGAGGGGAACCAGCCCCTGGTGGGCTGGTGTGCCCCCCATGGGCCTCCCCTTGCGCCTAGGGTTGGAAACCCTAGGGGTGGGGGGCGCCCCACCTGACTTGGGGGGAAGTCACCCCTTGGCCGCCGCCCCCCCTTGGAGATGGGATCTCCTAGGGCCGGCGCCCCCCTAGGGGCCCCATATATAGTGGGGGGAGGGAGGGCAGCCGCACCCAAGTCCCTGGCGCCTCCCTCTCCCCTCGTAACACCTCCCCCTCTCGTTGGAGCTTGGCGAAGCCCTGCCGAGATCACCGCTGCTTCCACCACCACGCCGTCGTGCTGCTGGATCTCCATCAACCTCTCCTTCCCCTTGCTGGATCAAGAAGGAGGAGACGTCTTCCCCAACCGTACGTGTGTTGAACGCGGAGGTGCCATCCGTTCGGCGCTCGGTCATCGGTGATTTGGATCACGACGAGTACGACTCCATCAACCCCGTTCTCTTGAACGCTTCCGCTCACGATCTACAAGGGTATGTAGATGCACTCCCCTCTCCCTCGTTGCTAGATGAATCCATAGATTGATCTTGGTGATGCATAGAAAATTTTAAAATTCTGCTATGTTCCCCAACAGGCAGGGGAGGCGACCTTGGCCGTCTCACTTCATCGTCGGTTTCGGCCTATGTACTCCTTCTGTTCCAAAATCGACTCTCCTAGTCCTTTGAGATTGTGTTCTGGTTGGGAACATAAAAACAGTTTTAAGGCAGCAGACATTTTTATGCCATCCTAAATGATGTATAATAGGACACCACTACCACAACAGATAGCAGATGATGTAAAATAGGACACCGGAAATATTCAAACTAACTTGATCATTGCATACTTCAATCCAAACATCCAAACATTCAAAGTTGTAAACATGCAAACTTAATAAACATACTACGATCGACTCATATGGGTACGGAAACTAATAACAACTACTCCCTCTGTTCCAAATTACTCGTCATAGAAATGGATGTATCTAGAACTAAAATACATCTAGATACATCCATACCCGTGACAAGTAATTCGAAACAGAGGGAGTACTTGTTCCGGTCAATCTTGTTATCCTAGTCGTCGTGCTAGACCTCGTTGGCCTGAACCTCGTCGCCTGACTCGACCTTGGTCACCTTTGGGGGCCGCCTGGTCCTCCTTCTTAAATGCCTTCTTGCGTTGTGCGTCCCTACTGGCAAAGAACTCATACCCCCCGTCCCCTCCCTCCCGCGACACTCCCGCGAGCGCCGGGGGGGACCCTACCACCTCCTCCAGCTCCCCCCTCCTCCTACCTCCCTCCCCTTGCCGCCGCCTTGACGTACTAGCGGGCAAAGCCCCGCCAGTGCTAGAGATGGCGGGGAACTTTCCTTCCCCTGCTCGCCCCGGCAGGCGCGGGCCTCAGGGTCGGGCGGCGGCAGCAGACGATAGCGGAGACGCGGGCTGTGGGCGGCGGCGTGAAGGGGCTGCAGCAGCGGTGGTGCGCGGTGGGCTCCGACGGCGACGGACGACCAGATCTAGGCCCAGGCGGCGCGGGCTGAGGGCGGCGCAGGCTGCGGGCGTCCGCTCCTACCATGGCCGTGGCTGGTGGTGGTGGTGGAGGGGCAGCAGTGGTGGCTGGTGGGCGTGCTGGTCGGGATCCAGGCGTCCCACCGGCTGGACGACGGCGGCAGCGCAGATGGGCTCCCTGGTGAGTTTTCTTGGTGGTCAGTGGCGGTCCTTGGGGGTCCTCCTCACCGGTGGTCGGGTCTGCGACCGGTGCTTTACGCTATTCTATGATGGCTGTTGTGATGGGGCGGCACAGGGGTGTGTCCGGTGGGGAGGTTGGCTGGAGGGATGGGCGGCGCCGACGTGCTCGGGTCACCCATAACTGGCACAGGGGTGTGCCGGTCCGGATGCGTCCGCTCCCCCACCTCCCCCTTTCCCGAGCCACGTGCAGGTTGTCATAACTCCGGCGATGCTCAAGGCGGGTCGTCTGCCGCAGGACATCGGTTGGGGGTGTCCCTCTGGTACAAAGCTAGCCTCTTTGGATGGTCTTGGGGGTGCCTGGATATTGGGTGGCGGCCCTAGTGGAGGGAGGCATGGAGTTCGAGGGCGGAACCTGCGTCTCAGGTGCGGGCGGGTAGCCATGGCTTCGTGGGGGGCTTGGCTGCGGGTGGTGGGTGGAGCGGGGGTGTCGGAGGGGTGCCGGGGTCCATCACTTGCCCAGTCCTCGTACTGGCCGGCGGCAGCGACGTCCACGGATGTCGTATCCTTCTTGAAGGCTCCGTAGTGGTGCTGCCACTCCTTCGTGTGGCTCCAGGTGAAAACTTGATCTTCGGATCAGATGGTGGCGGCTATCCATGGTCGTACCCTTCTGGGAGGCACCGTCCTGGAGTCCTTGCTTCGTCATTGTCCGTCTCACCCCTCCTCGGTGGGTCCAAGTAGTTCTTCTTGCTCTTGTTTGCTTGATTGTCGTCCGAGTGGTCTGTCGGTGCCCGGCACCTTCGTATCTTGCCTTGGGTGTGTGCTGTATGTCATGGTGGGTGTGTTTGTATCGGTTCGCTCGGATGTATGTGGTGATGTTTGCTTTATAATATAAAGCGGGGGGCAACCCTTTTTCGGTAAGAACTCATACCCCGCTTGAATGAGGTGCGGATTTTCCGGGCAAACCTCGTCATAGTCGTGTCATCACTCTCATGGGCATAGCGTTGCTGCATGACGAGGCAGTCTTCCTTCTCCTGCTTGCGAGACAGAACCCACATCTCGGGAGCAAGGAACTCTGCCACCTCCTGTCCCGTGACGTCCTGAAAGCTTAGCTCGGACTTCGGCCACCGATACCTCCAAGCCGCGATGTCATAGGCCTGCGCGGCGAGCTTCGGTGTCTTGAATGTTCCGAGCCAGTGCCGTAGGGGAAGTGGCTATGGGGATGAAGTTTCACGCTGGCGGTTGGGCCCCGCGCAGCTGCATGATTTGTTTTGCAGCAGCCGGTTGCTACTTATACTTGTAGTAGGCCAGGCTAAAATATGTAGTTGCCCTAGTGTTTTTGATATAAAGACTATATGGGAGACCATATAGTATAAATGTGAGCACCAGGATTTGACGAATCCTGGTGGGTGGAGTCATGCCCCAACAACTCCACCACCGCACCAAGAGGTGGTTCTCCTGCCCTAAAAATTGCAGAAAGGTCTAGGGATATGGTAGCTGGTCGAGCATCGCTTTGGTCCTAAATGCCATAATAAAGTTGTTTTGGGTAGCTGCCCTATTATACATCGCCTGATTGGAGATGCTCTGAGAGCATATATAATCCATGTCCAAAATCTAACTCCCAAAATATTATGGGTATTGGGAGGTGGCGTCTAACCCATTCCCAAAGCTTTAGTTTCAAGTTTTATTTTTTAATTCACATATGCTTTTACATATTAAGATCCATTTTAACTATGTTTTCACATTATCACAATAAAAATAGAAAAGATTCGTTTTTGCTTGTTGGCCATTTCTATCAAACTCCTTGCATGTATCAAAAACCAGAGAGCACAATATCGGGCGGGAGCTCATGATGACATGAAATGCAAAACTAAGTATAACATAAAATAAACAATGGCATTATTAGGGTTTTTGCTCTTGGGCTGTTGCAACTCACCAACACTCATAGAAATCTTGTGCCAAGATTTAGGAAATGGAAAGGTTGGGGCTCTCAGATCTTAGGTGACCTTCATGTTCCCATGTTTCTTGTTTATCCGAGTGATGAGACCACTTGACCTTCATGAATTTGACAGCCTCGTTGCGGGTGTGGCGTTCAGCTTCTCGAGAATGTGAATAGGTCACCCGTGGTAAGAAAGGTTTTCTTTGAGCTCAATAGCATCGTGATCCACTGCATGCTCGAGGTCTATGAAACTTTTCTTGAGCTGAGAGACGTGGAACACATCGTGCACTTTTGACAGTTGGGAGGAAGCTCCAACTTATAGGCAAGATCTACACGCCTTTCAGTGCCATTGAATGGTCCAATGTACCTCAGAGCAAGCCTTCCTTCGATGCCAAAGCGGTGTGTGCCCATCATCAAAGTGACACAAAGATAAGCCTGACCTCCAACAGTGTAAATCATATCATGATGTCTGCTGTCATATTCCTGCCGAGATTGAGCTATTTTCAATTTTTCACGGATGCACTGCTGGGGAAAGGATTATAGGTGGGGTCACATTAGTGGAAGGCATAGACAGGGACCACAACAGCTATCTTCGAAAATTTCCTGTGGCGGGTGGAAAAATGAGCCGACCACTACTACATGCTCAGCAGTGGCGGGCAATTATCGTCACCCATCGCTCCTAAGGTCTCACAGAATTAGCCGTGGGATATAAATAGCAGTGACGGGTGCGCAGGAAGCCCGCCACTATTTCCAGATGTATCAATGGCAGGCTCCTGCAATTGCCCGACACTGCATATTTCGCTAACCCTGCTGAATTAGACATGTTTTGAAGCATAAAACAGAAGTGTAACCTTGCTAGAATTTAAATATTTTGTGTTTTTGAGTTTCTTGAAAAGTAGAAAGGCAACATAACAAGCAACAAAAAGTAACTAAGCAAACTACATAAGGAGGATTAAAGTAACAGAGTGTAGACCTATGTGTGTGAAGTAAACTCTCTGACAACAGCACTAGAAAAAGCCTTTGTTCCTACGAACTAGGACATTGTTGTACCTCTAGGTGCAAGGGTTTGTAGCAAGCAGTAATTTTTTCTTAAAGTAGGTGACCTTAAGTTTTATCGAACCAACATGAATTTGAAAAGACAAACAATGATTAGCTACACACACAGATACAAAACTGCCTTGCCCCCAATGGAACCAGCGGGGTTGTCAATCTCACCCGGGTTGCTAGTTACAAGGATTAAAAGAACAAGTATGTGGAAGATTTGATTGGAACATAAAATTAAAAGCAAGGAATTGAAAAGAGCATTGATCGAGGTTGAAATAATATAAGAATAAGATGGACCGGGATGCATAGGTTCACTAGTGGTTTCTCTTTAAAAAATGCATGGTGTGGTAAACAAATTACATTTGTACATCGATTAAATTACATTTTTATAACTATGACTATCCATGGCATAATCAACATACGAGCATCACATCCCAATATCTATATCGTTATCAACTATGTCTATAGCTAAGACTCCACTCAAGACCGTTATCCAACATGCATCTGGAAGTATTAAGTAAACCAAAGTATTGCAATAAGTATGATAACGTGAAGTAGATGTCTTCACCTTGCGTTCGAAGGACAAATACACAATCATCTTTTATTCCTAGTGGGAACAACACAATAAAAACCTTGTCCACTTTCTGTCATAATGGTAGATTACTTGCAAGATTGAACCCAACTATCATACACAACTCCTTGGAGATCACCCCTCAAACTTGGCCAAAGAGAGGAAGATAGAACGAAGAGCATATATATGAATAAGAACTAGTAAAAGAGCCGGTGTATTGCAATGGGAGAGGAAAATACCACACGACCCTAAACCTAATAACCATGACTAAGACACAAATAGGTCTTACCGAGGCGTCTCTCTCTCTCTCTCTCTCTCTCTCTCTCTCTCTCTCTGAGGATAAGATGATAAATCTACTTTTTTGCATGCAAGATTTTGCTGAGGCGTGCATGCATGGTTATCGACGGTTTCTTTCATCTCCAATTTGGCTTTGATGAGGTGCTCATTGCATTCCGGGTCGGTGTCGGTACGAAACAAAGATGGATTGTGAGCTATTGATTAAAATTGCACCCTAAATATCTTTTTTTAAATATTTAATAGGTAAAATAACATCATATCCATGTTCTACACATTTTTCTAATCAAATTTCATATATAACATGTTAAAATTGAAGTTAGGGTTTAAAAGATATGCATATTTTTTAAAAATAGTATTTGTTCTATATGGATTGTGGGTTAATTATAAAAACGACATGGGGTTTTCTGCTAAAATGCAGAAAATAATTTGTTTTATGTCACTTAATGGTGGAGTGGGGGTTAATTACCAGGAAGGAAGGGGGGGGGGGTCTGTAAAACAACAAAAACGACTCTCACTTGAACGTGGATGGCGGGTTAATTACTTGAAAACAGAGAGGGTTTTCTGTAAATATGTGCGACGTACGGGCAGAAGCACTAATGACTTTATTATTAGTTAAAGATTATGCAGTAAAGAAACCAAATAGATCTCAAAAAGATTCATGTATAAATCTGATCATAAAGTCACAATTCATCATATTACAACAAACACACTAACAGATTACATCAGATGCATTACAATCATGTAAGGCAGGTCATGTGATCTTAGTTTTGAGAAACATGGGAGAGAAAACGAACTAGCTATTGTTATGGACCAATAGTCCAAAGGAAATTATTCACGAGCGATCATGATGGCCTTCAAGTTGATGGAGATGACCACCATGTTGATTTTCCCGTCTGGTGGCATACCGAAAAAGGCTTCAAGATCGCCATGAAATAGAGACGTGCGTCCGCATAAACAGAAAGACTCCTCGATCTTTAGGGTTTTTGGACGAATGATAAATATCGGTGTCGAGAGGCGATGGAACGGAGTACCAAAGGGCCCACATGGCCCCACCACGCCCCCTTGGCAGTTTGGTGGGGGCGCATGGGGAGTGTGGGCCACCCCCTAGCTAGGGCAGGTGTCCTTCGGAAGCTTCTGGACTCAAAACACTTTTTGGATTTTCGGGTTTTTGGAGTTCCATATTGATTTTCCTGGAAGTCGAAAAACATATAGAAAACAACAACTGACACTGAGCATAGAGTTAATAGGTTAGCCCAAAAAAATTAATGCCAAAACTATGCCAAAATGATGGAAACGTGACATGAAACAATAAAAATATATTAGTATGTTTGTGACGTATCAGTAGTCTTTGATAAAGCCCTCATCACATATGCAAACCATCCACTATATTAATCATAGTAGAAGGGTGTCATTCTATCAAATTGGCTAACTTCTCTTCCGATCCCAACATTGTGTGTGATATAATATTTTCTAACCATTTGCAAGGACCTTAGCAGTCACCTCGTTCACTACATAGCTAAGTTTATGTTTCTTTTCTTTCTAAATTGACATTTGGTTGCAGCAATACTAATTTTAGAAGCAAGTACTCAAATCATGAACCATATGCATGTTTATTTGAACAAGGTTAACTAAGAGATCAACAAGATTTTAAGGCCTTCAAAGCTATCATCTTTCTCATGTCATCAATATAGTTATCACATCATAGTTAAAGAAAAGAATCAAGCAGTGATTGGATGGTTAGGAGGGCAGTGGCCCAGTAGTTCCGCAACTACTACAGTGGTTATTGCCAACGGGGATGCTCCATTCTGGAAGGTAAGGGATCGGCTCTCATCTCAAAAGTTGTATGCCAGTGATGTGGTGCCAATAGATCCACTACCCCCAACCCCTCAGACATCAAACGTCATATTAATGTGGATTATTCTTTTAATGATAGACGACACTTTCGTCAATAGTGAGGTGCCAATGGTGACTTCAGACTAGCCACAATGGAGAGTAACGTACACTAGTAACATACATGTATTCCTAGACTATGCTACTATCTTCATAGTGGGTAGTAACATAAGTGTGGTAACATGCATAGCTTCATTTATTAGGTTATAGACTCATATTGCATTGGGACATGTGATGTTACAGTAACTAGCTAAACTACTACTACTACCTCTCTCCTCATTAACTCATTGCCACATAAGCAAATTTGCTGAGTTGGACTCGATGTTACTGCTGAAGTTACTCCCATTGTGACTAGTCCTCATCAATCTCGAAGCTATGCAACTTCAACCCGATCTTCAGTGGGGCTGTGTGTGTTCTGATATGAGTGTGTGCGCATGTGCGTCTACGTTGTAATTGATGTTGTTTTAAAAAAAGAAGTTTAAGGTGTATCATGTCAGCGCTTACAAATTTATTGGGTAAGCTTTGATTCCACAAAAATGTACAAGTTACATAGCTAGCTGAGGGTGGAAAACGTGGTTGGATACAAATCCAAATGCTAGGTATGACGCGTGAAGAATTTAATCAAGGTGTAAAACTATATGTTTATCCATGTTTCTGTAGTACGGTGGACGCGCAAGTTGGCAAGTGCATGACCATTGTCATGTGAACACACGCGACCAAGTGTCTCTCCTCCATCTGCTACCGGCAGCCACCAACCTTCGGGTCCGCGATCCACCTCCATGCTGCATAAATATACTAAATTTTCTGTAATATATATAGGTTGGAACAAACTTAATGTAGTACTACTTACACGAGTGAGGCGTTTTGGCTCCCACGCTCATATGCACCCGCGTCGAATAATTTTTTTTTGAAACAAATACTAAAAAACTTCCAAAAGTTTCAATTTTTTTGGTATGATAGATAATTTGGTGCGTGATGTACGCTCCAAATTTCAAACCATTTGGACATCTGAGTAGTTCTTGGCAAAAAAGATAAATATGAGGTTTGTTAAAAAATATACTATTCATATACTGTTGTGACCCAATTTGTCTTTTTTGCTAAGAGCTATCCAAATGTCCAAATACTCTGAAATTTGAGGCGCACCTCACACAACAAATTATCTACCTTGGACAAAAAAATGGATTTTTTTTTATTTTCTTTGAATTTTTTAATTATTTCTTTTCCGGGTGTAGATGAGGCCAGGCTCAGAATTGGATATTCGCACTTACACGCGCTTTCGTTCCCAGTAATATATTCGTGGAAACTGCTATACACTTAACGTCGAATTATGATCAACACATGATACGCGTGCGTATTGTACAATCAACACACGATACGCATGAAGGCAAGATGGATGCTTGTTCTATAGAGTATTGAGCTTAATCTGATCCAGCCACTGTGTGTTTTCCTGTGATAGGAACCGCATAGCCACAACGTTACATTGGACAGAGAAGCAGACTTACAGCTGACCCAAATTAAAAAAGAAACAAATATGGCAAGTCGGATATGGCAAGTGGGATGTGGCTGCCAAACTGCACACGCCATCCAGGCCCTATATATACCGGCTACAGAGCGGTTCCCAGCAGTACACACCTCAGTTTGGAACTTGGAAGTCGAGACACACACACACATAGATACATATCCATACTTCTGTTGCTCACTGCATCTCCTAGTTCAGCAAATTGCCAAATTGAGACATGGGAATTGATCGTGTCAACACGGCAGCCACTGGCCGCGGACGCACCGTCTGTGTGACCGGCGCCGGCGGTTTCATCGCGTCCTGGCTAGTGAAGCTCCTCCTGGAGAAGGGCTACGCGGTCCACGGCACCGTCCGAAACCCTGGTAAGCGCAGGGCACCATGCTAACATTTGCTAATCTCCATTGGATCGTGTAGCAGTGATACTTCATGTACTTCCTCTAATCCATATTAACTGACGCTGCTTTAGTACAAGGAGTATATAACTGTATAATGTATATTTAACTTCCGTGTAATTTCAGATGATATGACAAGGAATGCGCACCTGAGAGCCTTGGAAGGGGCTACGAACCGGCTGACCCTCTTCCGGGTGGACCTGCTTGACAAGAAGAGCCTCGTCACTGCATTCCAAGGATGCGAAGGCGTATTCCACACCGCATGCCCCGTCACCAATGACCCGGTACTTTACTTAGTTCTTCAGCCCTACCCACATTGGAGTACTAGCAGCTGACATCGAATGTACGGCAGCTGACAATGGTTTATTCATGAATTGGTGCAGGAAAAAATGATCGAGCCGGCGGTGAATGGGACGAGAAACTTGATCAATGCCGCGGCAGAGGTGGGCAGCATCCGGTGTGTCGTAATGATGTCGTCGATCAGCGCCGTGTACATGGATCCTCGCCGCACCCTTGATGGGAAGGCCGACGAGACATGTTGGAGCGACCTCGAGTTCTGCAAGAACACAAAGGTCAGCTTAATTAACTCTCACTCGTGTATGTTAGAAGCACCATATACATGCTAAAAGAAATACATGTAAAATGACATGCATCTGACAAGTAAGCATATGCAGAACTGGTACTGCTATGCAAAGACGGTGGCGGAGCAGGCGGCATGGGAGCTTGCCAAGGAGAGGAAGCTAGACCTTGTGGTGATCAACCCGTCTCTAGCGTTGGGCCCTCTGCTACAGACGGCGGTGAATGCCAGCACGTGGCATATTGCCAAGTATCTAGATGGCTCGCTGCAGACGTATGCCAACGCGGCACAGGCGTACGTGCACGTCCAGGATGTTGCAGACGCGCACACGCGTGCGTACGAGACGCCCGACGCGCATGGCCGGTACCTCTGTGCAGGGCGCACACTGCACCGCGGCGAGGTGTGTGGTATCCTCGCCAAGTTCTTCCCGGAGTACCCCGTGCCCACGAGGTGCAAGGAAGGGGCGAGCGAGATGAAGAAAGGGTGCCGGTTCAGCAGTCGGAGGATCATGGAGCTCGGCGTAAGCATCACGCCGGCGAGCTAGTGTCTTTACGACACGGTCACCAGCCTTCAGGACAAGGGTATCTTACCCCGTCGTGGCGCTGATATGTCCTGACAACTCCATGGGCACCTTGGTCAAGTTAGCTGCATGCATGCCCGTTTGATTATTACAAAGTCGTCGCATTGACTTCTTTATTTACGTCTTATTTGCTCACCAATTAATATAAGTGTCCTTTGTTATGATCTTTACCTACCTCTGTGCCATGATACTACATACATACTACTCTTTTCGTTTCAAATTACTCGTCGTAAAAATGGATATATCTAGAACTAAAATACATCTAGATACATCTATTTCTGCGACGAGTAATTCGGAACGGAGGGAGTACCTCTCTAAATCAATAGTGTCAGAAAATGTGTTATATTAACTTACAGAGGTAGTAGAATATTGTGATCCTTTATAAAAAAGTAGAATATTGTGATTTATGCACCAGATCCTTTAGTAGCCCCGGCAAAACGGCATTTGTTCAGACATATGTGCCCATTATGTCATACTATGCTTAGAGCAACTCTAACATAGTCGTCATATGCTTCAGAACTTCATAATAAATCCGGAAAAACGCGAGCACCAATGCCAAGTACAGAACTTGAACTCTAGTGGGATGGCTTCATCACAAAAAAGCTGACCATCTGAGCCTAGAATGTTTATTATGGTATTTTTATATATAAATAAAAGTAACATATTTATAAGAGGAGAAAGCCAAAGGTGAGATACAATGGAAATTCAACCAATTCCGTGTCTTGGTAACATGATGCGTAAAAAATTCTAATCTTAGACTGAGACAAGTCTATGGAAATGATCTTCCAAGCTAGCAGATTACAAGTTGTTGGACTGAGAATTTATCATTGATGGCAAAAGAATGCAGCTCTCGAAATTGTCTATGCATGGAAAAATATTCCATTTATTTGTCCAAAAAAGAATAGAGTTCCCTTGACTAGTTGAACAATTAGTAACTGATTTGAATCTAGGATTATTCTTTGAATATTCTTCCAACATAAGGATCCAACAAGTCTTCCATGAGGTGGAGTAAGAAGTGTTCGATGTGTTGGTGATCCATCCATCAATGCCATGTTTTGTTATCTAAGCTGCAATGAGCTTGTTGTATATTCATCTTGGAGTTCAATAAACAACCGTAACATGAAAACTAATGTCAATAGCATAGCCCATATGCTCATTAGTTAAGAAACAATGACGTCTAGAACCCAAAGTACGTTTTGCATAAAAAGGAAGATGGAAAACTTTTGACACTTTTTAGAAACAAGTACTTAACCTAAAAAAAACCATGGAACATGCACATTATTATTCATCGGCAGGCAAGAGAATATAGAAAAACCTTCATGGTACACATGATATAGTTGTACACTCCAAATAATACATGATTCCATTATAAGTTTCATCCAAAAGAAACCTCTAAGCATTGTATCCATCCATGAACCACATTGCTCGAACCAAAAGTGATGCGATCACACAATATCCTAGAAAAGGGCTACGTTGCCCATGACACGGTCCAGAACCGTGGTAAGCATAGTGCGTCATTCATCATTTGCTAATCCCCACTGATCAGGTACTAGTGATATATACAAAAACTAAAGCGGCTAAGCTATGGTCGATTTGGAACGTTTCAAGTGCTTTAGCGGGAGTGCTTTTCTAGTTGACACGTGCTCCTTTTACTGTTTTGCTTCATTGTCGGTTTAGTTGCATGCATGCCCGTTTGATGATTACAAAGTCGTGGCATTGAATTTTTTATCTCCTTCTTATTGGCTCACCAATTAATATAAGCGTCCTTTCTTGAAAAATATATATTATAATATTTACCTATCATTGTCATATAAGCCATGATACAACATAAAATATTATAGTTTATACACCAGGTCCATTTGTTGGGGAACACAGTATTTCAAAAAATTTACCTACGATCATGCAATATCTATCTAGGAGATGCATAGCAACGAGAGGGAAGAGTGTGTCTACGTACCCTCGTAAATCGAAAGCGAAAGCGTTTAGTAACGCGGTTGATGTAGTCGAACGTCTTCGCGATCCAACCGATCCAAGTACCGAACGTACGGCACCTCTGCGTTCAGCACACATTCAGCTCGGTGACGTCCCTCGAACTCTAGATCCAGTTGAGGCCGAGGGAGAGTTTCGTCAGCATGACGGCATGTTGACGATGATGATGAAGTTACCGACGCAGAGTTTCGCCTAAGCACTATGACGATATGACCGATGTGTGTGTTTCTGTGGAGGAGGGCACCACACACGGCTAAAACAATTGTTAACTTGTGTGTCTATGGGGTGCCCCCTTCCTGTATATAAAGGAGTGGAGGATGGGGAGGGCCGGCCTCCTAGGAAGGTTTATATTGAGTGTATGACCACAGAAGGTTTTATTCATGTAAATAGAACAACAATTTATTCTTTGACTTAAATGAATAACCATATTGCAATAAACATGATCTAATCATATTTATGCTCAACACAAACACCAAATAACATTTATTTTAGGTTCAACACTAATCCCGAAGGTAAAGGGAGTGTGCGATGGTGATCTTATCAACCTTGGAATCACCTCGCCCTTAACTAGTCTCTGTTTATTTTGCAACTCCCGTTTCAAGTTACTACTCTTAGCAACTGAACCAGTATCAAATACTGAGGGGTTGCTATAAACACTAGTACACATCAATAACATGTAGATCAAATATACCTTTGTTCACTTTGCCATCCTTCTTATCCGCCAAGTATCTAGGGCAGTTCCACTTTCAGTGACCATTTCCTTTGTAGTAGAAGCACTCAGTTTTAGGCTTGGGTCTAGCTTTGGGCTTCTTCATGGGAGTGGCAACTTGCTTGCCATTCTTCTTGAAGTTCCCTTTCTTTCCCTTGCCCTTCTACTTGAAACTAGTGGTCTTGTGAACCATCAACACTTGATGCTTTTCTTGATTTCTACCTTCGCTGATTTCAATATCGCGAAGAGCTCGAGAATCGTTTTCGTCATCCCTTACATATTATAGTTCATCACGAAGTTCCAGTAACTTGGCGGTAGTGACTAGAGAACTCTGTCAATCACTATCTTATCTGGAGATTAACTCCCACTTGATTCAAGCGATTGTAGTACTCAGACATTCTGAGCACATGCTCACTGGTTGAGCTATTCTCCTCCATCTTATAGGCAAAGTACTTGTCAGAGGTCTCATACCTCTCGACTCGGGCATGAGTCTGAAATACCAATTTCAGCTCTTGTAACATCTTATATACTCCGTGGCTTTCAAAACATTTTTGAATTCCTGGTTCTAAGCCGTGGAGCATGGCGCACTAAACTATCAAGTAGTCATCATACTAAGCTTGCCAAAAGTTCATAACGTCTGCATCTGCTCCTGCAATAGGTCTGTCACCTAGCGGTGCATCAATGACACAATTCTTCTATGCAACAATGAGGATAATCCTCAGATCATGGAGCTAGTCCACATCATTGCTACTAACATCTTTCAAAATAGTTTTCTCTAGAAACATATCATAAATAAAACGGGGAAGCTATATGCGAGCAATTGATCTACAACATAGATATGCAAATACTATCAGGACTAAGTTCATGATAAATTAAAGTTCAATTAATCAAATTACTTAAGAACTCCCACTTAGATAGACATCCCTCTAATCATCTAAGTGATCACGTGATCCATATCAACTAAACCATGTCCGATCATCACGTGAGATGGAGTAGTTTTCAATGGTGAACATCACTATGTTAATCATATCTACTATATGATTCACGCTCGACCTTTCGGTCTCAGTGTTCCGAGGCCATATCTGCATATGCTAGGCTCGTCAAGTTTAACCCGGGTATTCTGTGTGTGCAAAACTGGCTTGCACCCGTTATATGTGAACGTAGAGCTTATCACACCCGATCATCATGTGGTGTCTCGGCACGACGAACTGTAGCAACCGTGCATACTCAGGGAGAACACTTGTACCTTGAAATTTAGGGAGAGATCATCTTATAGTGCTACCACCGTACTAAGAAAAATAAGATGCATAAAGGATAAACATCACATGGAATCAATATAAGTGATATGATATGGCCATCATCATCTTGTGCCTTTGATCACCATCTCCAAAGCACCATCATGATCACCATCGTCACCGGCTTGACACCTTGATCTTCATCGTAGCATCATTGTCGTCTCGCCAACTATTGCCTCCACGACTATCGCTACCGCTTAGTGATAAAGTAAAGCAATTACATGGCGATTGCATTTCATACAATAAAGCGACAACCATATGGCTCCTGCCAGTTGCTGATAACTGTGTTACAAAACATGATCATCTCATACAACAATTTATATAATCACGTCTTGACCATATCACATCACAACATTCCTGCAAAAAACAAGTTAGACGTCATCTACTTTGTTGTTGCGAGTTTTACGTGGCTGCTACGGGCTTAGCAAGAATCGTTCTTACCTACGCATCAAAAACCACAACACGGTATAGTGATTGCTTTTTGATCTTCAGAAAGAACCCTGTTCATTGAATCCAATTCAACTAAAGTTGGAGAAACTGACACCCGCCAGCCACCTGTGTGCAAAGCATGTCGGTAGAACCAGTCTCATGAACGCGGTCATGTAATGTCGGTCCTGGCTGCTTCATCCAACAATACCGCCGAATCAAGAAACAACTAGCGACGGCAAGCAATATATATATACCCACGCCCAGAACTCTTTTGTGTTCTACTCATGCAAATAACATCTACATATAGACCTGGCTCTGATACCATTGTTGGGGAACATAGTATTTCAAAAAAATTACCTACGATCACGCAAGATCTATTTAGGAGATGCATAGCAACAAGAGGGGAGAGTGTGTCTACGTACCCTCGTAGACCGAAAGTTGAAGCGTTTAGTAACGCGGTTGATGTAGTTGAACGTCTTCGCGATCCAACCGATCCAAGTACCGAATGTACAGCACCTCCGTGTTCAGCACATGTTCAGCTCGGTGACGTCCCTCGAACTCTAGATCCAGCTGAGGACGAGGGAGAGTTTCGTCAGTACGACAGCATGTTAATGGTGATGATGAAGCTACCGGTGTAGGGCTTCGCCTAAGCACTACAAACATATGACCGAGGTGTGTTTCTGTGGAGGGGGGCACCGCACACGGGTAAAACAATTGTTAACTTGTGTGTCTATGGGGTGCCCCCCTCTCCCATCTATAAAGGAGTGGAGGAGGGGGAGGTCCGACCTCCTAGGGCGCGCCACAAGGGGGGATTCCTACTCCTACTAGGAGTAGGTTTCCCCCCTTTCCTAGTCCAACTTCCCTGGCCGGCTGTCTCCTCCCCCTTGCTCCTTTATATACGGGGGCAGGGGGGGCACCCCATAGACACACAATTGATCACTGATCCCTTAGCCGTGTGCGGTGGCCCCCTCCGCCATAATCCACCTCGATCATATTGTAGCGGTGCTTAGGCGAAGCCCTGCGTCGGTAGCATCATCATCACCGTCACCACGTCGTCGTGCTAACGAAACTCTCCTCTGAATCTTTGCTGGATTGGAGCTCGCGGGACATCATCAAGCTGAACGTGTGCAGAACTCGAAGGTGCCATGCGTTCGGTACTTGGATCGGTCGAGGTGACGGTGATGATGATGCTACCGACGCAGGGCATCGCCTAAGCACCGCTATGCTATGATCGAGGTGGATTATGGTGGAGGGGGGCACCGCACACGGCCAAGGAATCAATGATCAATTGTGTTTCTATGGGGTGCCCCCTGCCCCCGTATATAAAGGATCAAGGGGGAGGAGGCGGCCGACAAGGGAGAGGCGTGCCAAGGGGAGTCCTACTCCCATCGGGAGTAGGATTCCCCCTTTTCCAACTTGGAGTAGGAGAGGGAAGGAAGAGGAAGGATGGAGGAAGGAAAGGGAGGCCCCTCCCAATTCGGATTGGGCTTGGGGCGCATCACCTCCCTTGCTCCTTTCCCCTCCTTTCCACTAAAGCCCAATAAGGCCCATATACCTCCCGGGGGGTTTCGATAATCTCCCGGTGCTCCGGTATATTCCTGATCTCACCCGAAACCATTCTGATATCCAAATATAGTCGTCCAATATATCGATCTTTATGTCTCGACTATTTCGAGACTCCTCGTCATGTCCGTGATCATATCCGGGACTCCGAACTACCTTCGGTACATCAAAAAACAAAACTCATAATACCGATCGTCACCGAACTTTAAGTGTGCGGACCCTACGGCTTCGAGAACTATGTAGACGTGACCGAGACACGTCTCTGGTCAATAACCAATAGCGGAACCTGGATGCTCATATTGGCTCCTACATATTCTACGAAGATCTTTATCGATCAAACCACATAACAACATACGTTGTTCCCTTTGTCATCGGTATGTTACTTGCCCGAGATTCGATCGTCGGTATCTCAATACTTAGTTCAATCTCTTTACCGGCAAGTCTCTTTACTCGTTCCGTAATACATCATCCCGTAACTAACTCATTAGTTAAAATGCTTGCAAGGCTTATAGTGATGTGCATTACCGAGTGGGCCCAGAGATACCTCTCCGACAATCGGAGTGACAAATCCTAATCTCGAAATACGCCAACTCAACAAGTACCTTTGGAGACACCTGTAGAGCACCTTTATAATCACCCAGTTACGTTGTGACGTTTGGTAGCACACAAAGTGTTCCTCCGGTAAACGAGATTTGCATAATCTCATAGTCATAGGAATATGTATAAGTCATGAAGAAAGCAATAACAACATACTAAACGATCAAGTGCTAAGCTAACCGAATGGGTCAAGTCAATCACATCATTGTCCTAATGATGTGATCCCATTAATCAAATGACAACTCATGTCTATGGTTAGGAAACATAACCATCTTTGATAAACGAGCTAGTCAAGTAGAGCCATACTAGTGACACTCTGTTTGTCTATGTATTCACACATGTATCATGTTTCCGGTTAATACAATTCTAGCATGAACAATAAACATTTATCATGATACAAGGAAATAAATAATAACTTCATTATTGCATCTAGGGCATATTTCCTTCACCATTAGCAACCATGGCAAGATGGCATGTTTCGGCCATATGTGCCCATGATGTCATACTATGCTTCACAATAATTGTCACCATATGTTTCAGAACTTTACAATAATTGTCAATATGAAGGCTTGAGGTAAAAAGACACTCTAACAAAGTCGCCATATGGGTCATTATCGCCATGCATTATGGAGCATCCTTATATCTAGCCTCCTAACCTCTCTATTTGGCGTCGAAGCCAACTTTTCAAGCACAATCCATCCAGCAAAACTGTTTAGCATTAATGAAACTTCCCATGGTATCCCACCTCACGTGGGGATGGAATGAAGATTGGGAAAAATGGATGTTCCATTGATGAGTTTCTCCTTGCTACCTCTTGAAAATGGATGTTCTATTTGATATTCCCTTTCTACGAAACACTGAAATAGGCAAAAAACCAATTTGCACTGGGCCTTCTGTTAATAGGTTAGTCCCAATAATAATATAAAAGTGCATATTAAAGCCCATTAAATATCCAAAACAGATAATACAATAGCATGGAACAATAAAAAATTATAGATACGTTGGAGACGTATCACTCCTAAATTTTAAGGCTGATATGATGACTCTAAGTTTGCACATTGCCTGGCCAACCACCAAATACATATGGAGCATACAATGCTAGAGTTGCTCTTAGAACCATAGAATGATCGTCCTATGGTATTTTTATATATAAAGTAAAAGTAACATATTTACAAGGGGAAAAGGCAAAAATAAGATGCAAGAGAAATTCAGCCAATTCCTTATCTTCGAAACGCGATGCACAAAATGTTGTAATCATGGACAGAACTTGCTGGACTGAGATTCTATCATTGATGACAAAATAATTCGGCTCTCAAAATTGTCTATGCATGGCAAAATATTACATTTACCAATCCAAAAAAGAATAGAGTTTCCTTGACCAATTGAACAATTGACAACTTATTACATTTCTAGGATTATTATTTTAATATTCTTCCAATAGAAGGATCCCACAAGTCTTCCATGAGGTGGACCAGAAGTGTTCGATGTGCCGGTGATCCATCCATCAATGACATGTTTTTCTATTTAGCTAAGCTGCAATGAGTTTGTTGTATATTGGTCTTGGAGTTGCGTAAACAACAGTAACATGAAAACTATTGTCAATAGCATAGCCCATAATATCATTAGTTAAGAAACAACAACATCTAGAACCCAAAGTACGTTTCACATAAAAGAGAAGACCTAAACCTTTTGACCCTTTTTAAAAATGCACATTATTATTCATCGGCACACAAGAGAATATATGCACACACGATATAGTTGTACACTCGAAATAATACAAGATTTCATTATATGTTTCATCCAAAAGAAACTTCTGAGCACAATATCCATCCTTGTACCACATTGTTCGAACCAAAAGTGATGCACTTACATAATATCGTGGAGAAGGGCTACACTGCCATTGCACGGTCCGAAACACTGGTAAGCATAGTGCATCATTGATCATTTGCTAATCTCCATTGATCAGGTACCAGTGATACATCCTCATATGTGGTATATAACTTTTGTGTGTAATTCCAGATGATGTGGTGAAGAATGCACACCTGAGAGCCTTGGAAGGGGCGGCTGACCCTCTTTCAGGTGGCCCTGTTGGACAAGTAGGGCCTCGCCACTTCATTACAAGGATGTGAAGACATATTCCAGACAGCTTGCCCCATCACCGATGACCTATTACTTTACTTATTAGGCGTCTTGGTAACCCACAAGTATAGGGGATCGCAATAGTTTTCGAGGGTAGAGTATTCAACCGAAATTTATTGATTCGACACAAGGGGAGCCAAAGAATATTCTCAAGTATTTGCAGCTGAGTTGTCAATTCAACCACACCTGGAAACTTAATATCAGCAGTAAATTGTTTAGTAGCAAAGTAATATGATAGTAGTGGTAACGGTAGCAAAAGGTAATGATAACAAAAGTAATGTTTTTGGTATTTTGTAGTGATTGTAACAATAGCAACGAGAAAGTAAATAAGCGAAGAACAATATATGGAAAGCTCGTAGGCAATGGATCGGTGATAGAGAACTATGCCGGATGCGGTTCATCATGTAACAGTCATAACCTAGGGTGACAAAGAACTAGCTCCAATTCATCAATGTAATGTAGGCATGTATTCCGAATATAGTCATACGTGCTTATGGAAAAGAACTTGCATCACATCTTTTGTCCTACCCTCCTGTGGCAGCGGGGTCCTAGCGGAAACTAAGGGATATTAAGGCCTCCTTTTAATAGAGTACTGGACCAAAGCATTAACACATAGTGAATACATGAACTCCTCAAACTACAGTCATCACCAGGAGTGGTCCCGATTATTGTCACTTCAGGGTTGCCGGATCATAACACATAGTAGGTGACTATAGACTTGCAAGATAGGATCAAGAACTCACATATATTCATGAAAACATAATAGGTTCAGATCTGAAATCATGGCACTCGGGCCCTAGTTACAAGCATTAAGCATAGCAAAGTCATAGCAACATCTATCTCAGAACATAGTGGATACTAGGGATCAAACCCTAACAAAACTAACTCGATTACATGATAAATCTCATCCAACCCATCACCATCCAGCAAGCCTACGATGGAATTACTCATGCACGGTGGTGAGCATCATGAAATTGGTGATGGAGGAAGGTTGATGATGACGATGGCGACGGATTCCCTTGTCTGGAGCCCCGAACGGACTCCAGATCAGCCCTCCCGAGAGGTTTTAGGGCTTGGCGGCGGCTCCATATCGTAAAACGCGATGAATCCTTCTCTTTCATTTTTTTTCTCCCCGAAAGCAAATATATAGAGTTGGAGTTGAGGTCGGAGGAGCCCTAGGGGGCCCATGAGGCAGGGGGCGCGCCCAGGGGGGCAGGCGCGCCCCCACCCTCGTGGCTAGGGTGTGGGCCCCCTGGTCTTCATCTTTTGCAAGGATTTTTTATTATTTCCAAAAAGTAATTGTGTGAAGTTTCAGGTCATTCCGAGAAGTTTTGTTTCTGCACATAAATAACACCATGGCAATTCTGTTGAAAACAACGTCAGTCCGGGTTAGTTCCATTCAAATCATGCAAGTTAGAGTCCAAAACAAGGGCAAAAGTGTTTGGAAAAGTAGATACGACGGAGACGTATCAACTCCCCCAAGCTTAAACATTTTCTTGTCCTCAAGAAATTCAGTTGACAAACTGAAAGTGATAAAGTAAAACTTTTACAAACTCTGTTTGCTCTTGTTGTTGTAAATATGTAAAGCCCGTATTCAAGTTTTCAGCAAAGATTATAAACTAACCATATTCACAATAACGCTCATATCAATGGCATAATGAACTAGCGAGCGATAATAATAAATCTCGGATAACAACACTTTCTCAAAACAATCATAATATGATATAACAAGATGGTATCTCGCTAGCCCTTTTTGAGACCGCAAAACAGAAATGCATAGCACCTTCAAAGATCAAGGACTGACTAGACATTGTAATTCATGGTAAAAGAGATCCAGTCAAGCCATGCTCAATGTAAACTAACAGTAATGAATGCAAATGACAGTGGTTCTCTCTAATTGGTGCTTTTTAATAAGAGGGTGATGACTCAACATAAATGTAAATAGATAGGCCCTTCGCAGAGGGGAGCAGGGATTTGTAGAGGTACCAGAGCTCGGTTTTGAAATAGAGGTGAATAATATTTTGAGTGGTATACTTTAATTGTCAACATAACAACCAAGAGATGGCGATATCTTCCATGCTACACACATTATAGGCGGTTCCCAAACAGAATGGTAAAGTTTATACTCCCCCTCCACCAACAAGCATCAATCCATGGCTTGCTCGAAACAATGAGTGCCTCCAACTAACAAGAGTCCCAGGGGGAGTTTTGTCTGCAATTATTATGATTTGATTTGTATAAAGCATGGGACTGGGCATCCCAGTGACCAGCCACTTTCTTGTGAGTGAGGAGCGGAGTCCACTCCTCTTGAGAATAGCCCACCTACATGGAAGATACGGATAGCCCTAGTTGACACATGAGCTATTCGAGCATACAAAACATGATATTTATTTGAAGGTTTAGAGTTTGGCACATACAAATTTACTTGGAACGACAGGTAGATACCGTATATATGTAGGTATGGTGGACTCATATGGAATAACTTTGGGGTTTAAGGGATTGGATGCACAAGCAGTATTCCCGCTTAGTATAGGTGAAGGCTAGAAAAAGACTGGGAAGCGACCAGCTAGAGAGCGACAACAGTCATGAACATGCATTAAAATTAATCAACACCGAATGCAAGCATGAGTAGGATATAATCCACCATGAACATAAATATCGTGAAGGCTATGTTGATTTTGTTTCAACTACATGCGTGAACATGTGCCAAGTCAATTCACTTAAATCATTCAGAGGAGGATACCACCCTATCATACCACATCACAACCATTTTAATAGCATGTTGGCATGCAAGGTAAACCATTATAAGCTCCTAGCTAATTAAGCATGACATAAGAAACTATGATCTCTAGTTGTCATTGCAAACATGTTTATTCATAATAGGCTGAATCAGGAACGATGAACTAATCATATTTACAAAAACAAGAGAGGTCGAGTTCATACCAACTTTTCTCATCTCAGTCAGTCCATCATATATCGTCATAATTGCCTTTCACTTGCACGACCGAATGATGTGAATAATAATAATAGTGCGCGTGCACTGGACTAAGCTGGAATCTGCGAGCATTCAATAAACAGGAGAAGACAAGGCAATATGGGCTCTTGGTTAAATCAACAATAATTCATATAAGAGCCACTTCAACAATTTAATCATGGTCTTCTCCTATCGACCCCCAAAGAAAAGAAATGAAACTATTTACACGGGAAAGTTCCCAACAAGCAAAAGAAGAACATGAAATCTTTTGGGTTTTCTTTTTAATTACTACTAGAAGCATGTAAATTAAAACTAGCTAAAAGCTACAACTATTTTTTTGGTTTTTCTTAAGGTTTATTAAACACACAAGAAGAAAGCATAAAAAGGAAATAAACTAGTGGATGATACAATGAAAAAGTATGAGCACCAACATCTAGCAATGAGTGTGTGAACATGAATATAATGTCGGTGAGAAATACATACTCCCCCAAGCTTAGGCTTTTGGCCTAAGTTAGTCTATGGCCATGGCTGGCCTGGAGGATATCCATAGTTGTAGCTGGGGTCGTACTGCGATGCAGCGGCTATCACCTCTTGAGCTACAGGGTGGCGGCGAGCTGCTTCCGCCCTCCTCTCGTACTCATCTGCCTCCTCTCTGGTAATAAAATGTCTTCCTTTTGCCTAATAATCAAAGAAGGCAGGAGCAGGGAGAGTAATACGGACAACACGACGTCTATCAAAGATTAAGCGATACTGGAGAGGTGATTCATTCCTCTCGACAAACTGGTGGTGAACCATAGCATCAAAGTCTAGGTAAGCAGGAGGCAATTCAATATCATCATTACATATGGTTACACCATGAAAATCAGCTAAGCGAGTTGCATAAATTCCTCCAAAGAAATCTCCATTAAATCTATTATGATGCAACCTACATGCAATAATGGCTCCCAAATTATAAGATTTGTCTCCTAGCACAACACTCCTAAGAATACTGAGGTCAGGGACACACATATGACATGCTTCATCTTTACCATTTATGCACCTACCTATGAAGAGAGCAAAATAATGTATAGCAGGAAAATGAATGCTCCCTATGGTAGCTTGTGCTATGTCTCTAGATTCCCCCACAGTTATACTAGCAAGGAAATTTCTAAATTCAGATTTGCGGGGTTCACTAGCACTACCCCATTGTGGAAGTTTGCAAGCAGTGGTAAAATCCTCTAAGTCCATAGTTTAAGATTTTTCATAAAGATCAAACAGGACAGTTGGAGAATTACGTGAAGATGAAAATTCAAACCTCCTCACAAAGGAACTAGTGAGATAGTGGTACTGGTGGCACTTTTCTTCCTCGAAGCTCACAAGATCAGCGTTACGTAAATATGCGTTAAATTATTCCTTAATTCCCACTCGATCCATAAAGTTCTCCGAAGGCCATTCACAAGGCCGCACTGGAGCATCCCTTGGTGGCTCATCGTCAGCATCACGCATTGCAAGCCTGGGTCCTTGCTTCCTTGAAGAACCACCTTGGTACATTTTCCTAAACATATTTCTTCCTCTGAAAAATTTCTGAATTTTTTTAGTAACTTCAAATAAAAGTGAACCAAGCTCAACAAAATTGATAGCAACAACTCCTACAAGTGCCCAGAGCCTATATCATGCATTAGAACTACTTGGAACCATACAAATTTGACATGCAAGCTCAAGAACATGGTCACCTAGGCAGCACAAATTTGTAATGAATAGAGCACTAGAACAAAAACTAATTGGACCAATGGAGGAGTCACATACCAAGGAACAATCCCCCCAAGCAGTTTTGTGAGAGGTGCTTTTGAGCAAGGAGATCAAAAATCGCAACAAAATGAGCTTGGACTCGGGTTTGAACTGGATGGTGATTTTTTGGGGAGGAAGAAGAAGTGTGTGGGTGCAGGAATAAGTGGAGGGGAGCCACCATGGGCCCACAAGGCAGGGGGCGCGCCTAGGGGGGTAGGGCGCGCCCTCCACCCTTGTGGCCAGGTGGATGCCCCCCGTGCTGTGTTCTCAATGCCAAATATTCTCAAATATTCCAGAAAAAATCATATTTAAATTTTAGGGCATTTGGAGAACTTTTATTTTTGGGGTATTTTTATATTGCACGGATAATTCAAATAACAGACATAAAATACTATTTTTATTTTATTTAAAATAAATAATAGAAAGTAAAAGGAAGGTACAGAGATTTGTGTTTTCTAAATTCATCCATCTTATGATCATCAAAAGGAATCCACTAACAAGGTTGATCAGGTCTTGCTAACAAACTCATTTCGAATAACATGGAACCGGAGAATTTTTGAATAACATTGGGTTACCTCAACGGGGATATGCACATCCCCAACAATAAGAATATCATATTTCTTCTTAACAGTAGGAAGAGGAAATTCAAAACCTCCAAAAATAATCGATGGAATTTTTCCAATAGAATTGATAGTGTGGACTTGAGGTTGTTTCCTCGGAAAGTGTACTGTATGCTCATTACCATTGACATGAAAAGTGACATTGCCTTTGTTGCGATCAATAACAGCCCCTGCAGTATTCAAAAAGGGTCTTCCAAGAATAATAGACATACTATCGTCCTCGGGAATACCAAGAATAACAAAGTCCGTTAAAATAGTAACGTTGGCAACTACAACAGGCACATCCTCACAAATACCGACATGTATAACAGTTGATTTATCAGCCATTTGCAAAGATATTTCAGTAGGTGTCAACTTATTCAAATCAAGTCTACGATATAAAGAGAGAGGCATAACACTAACACCGGCTCCAAGATCGCATAAAGTAGTTTTAACATAGTTTCTTTTAATGGAGCATGGTATAGTGGGTACTCCTGGATCTCCAAGTTTCTTTGGTATTCCACCCTTAAAATTGTAATTAGCAAGCATGGTGGAAATTTCAGCTTCAGGTATCTTTCTTTTATTAGTGACAATATCTTTCATATACTTAGCATAAGGTTTCATTTTAAGCATATCAGTTAATCGCATACGCAAAAAGATAGGTCTAATCGTCTCAGCAAAGCTCTCAAAATCCTCATCATCCTTTTTCTTGGATGGTTTGGGAGGGAAAGGCATGGGTTTCTGAACCCATGGTTCTCTTTCCTTTTCGTGTTTCCTAGCAACAAAGTCTTTCTTATCATAACGTTGATTCTTTGATTGTGGGTTATCAAGATCAACAGCAGGTTCAATTTCTATATCATTATCATTACTAGGTTGAGCATCATCATGAACATTATCATTAACATTATCAATAGTTTTAGGTTCATTACCAGATTGTGTTTCAGCATCAGAAATAGAAATATCAATTGGATTCTCAGGTGTTTCAGTAATAGGTTCACTAGAAGCATGCAAAGTCCTATCATTTTTCTTTTTCTTCCTTTTAGAAGGACTAGGTTCATCTATATTATTTCTCTGAGAATCTTGCTCAATTCTCTTAGGGTGGCCTTCAGGATACAAAGGTTCCTGAGTCATTCTACCAGTTATAGTAGCCACTCTAACAACATAATCATTATTCTTACTATTCAATTCATTGAGCAAATCATTTCGAGCCTTAAGTACTTGTTCTACTTGAGTGGTAACCATAGAAGCATGTTTACTAATAAGTTTAAGTTCACCTTTGACATTAGCCATATAATCACCCAAGTGTTTAAGCATATTTGAATTGTATTTCAATTGTCTACCAAAATAAGAATTAAAGTTTTCTTGCTTCACCATAAAATTATCAAACTCATCTAAGCATTGGCTAGCAAACTTAGTAAGAGGGATTCCAACTTTATCATATCTATAGAGAGAATTTACCTTTACTACCTATGTCGAGTTATCAAGACCAAGAATTTCTTCAATAGGTAATGGATTAAGATCATATGTTTATTCAACAGGCGGTAAATTAAGACCATGTATTTCTTCAATACGAGGTAAATTCTTAACATCTTTAGCTTTAATACCCTTTTCTTTCATAGATTTCTTTGCCTCTTGCATATCTTCAGGACTGAGAAATAGAACACCTCTTTTCTTCGGAGTTGGTTTAGGAATAGGCTCAGGAGCTGGCTTAGGAAGTGTCCAATTATTTTCATTTGTTAACATATTATTCAATAGAATTTTAGCTTCATCCGGTGTTCTTTCCCTGAAAACAGAACCAGCACAACTATCCAGGTAATCTCTTGAAGCATCGGTTAGTCCATTATAAAAGATATCAAGTATTTCATTTTTCTTAAGAGGATGATTAGGCAAAGCATTAAGTAATTGGAGAAGCCTCCCCCAAGCTTGTGGGAGGCTGTCTTCTTCAATTTGCACAAAATTATATATATATCCCTTAAGGCAGCTTGTTTCTAATGAGCAGGGAAATATTTAGCAGAGAAGTAATAAATCATATCCTAGGGACTACGCACACAACCAGGATCAAGAGAATTAACCATATCTTAGAATCACCTTTTAATGAGAACGGAAATATTTTAAGGATATAAAAGTAGCGAGTTCTCTCATCATTAGTGAACAGGGTGGCTATATCATTTAATTTAGTAAGATGTGCCACAACAGTTTCAGATTCATAGCCATAAAAAGGATCAGATTCAACCAAAGTAATTATATCCGGATCAACAGATAATTCATAATCCTTATCAGTAACACAGATAGGTGAAGTAGCAAAAGCAAGGTCAGGTTTCATTCTAGCATTAAGGGACTGCTGCTTCCATTTAGCTAATAACCTCTTTAGATCATATCTATCATTGCAAGCTAAAATAGCTCTAGCATATTCTTAATCCAGAACATAACCCTCAGGAACAACAGGCAATTCATATTTATTAGGGGGAGAGTCTTCATCATCACTTTCATCAATATTATCAGTTTCAAAAATTTCATTCTCTCTAACCCTAGCAAGTTGTTCATCAAGAAATTCACCAAGTGGCATAGTAGTATCAAGCATAGAAGCAGTTTCATCATAAGTATCATGCATAGCAGAAGTGGCATCATCAATAACATGCGACATATCAGAATCAATAGCAGAAGCAGGTTTAGGTGTCGCAAGCTTACTCAAAACAGAAGGTGAATCAAGTGCAGAGCTAGATGGCAGTTCCTTACCTCCCCTCGTAGTTGAGGGATAAATCTTGGTTTTTGGATCTCTCAAGTTCTTCATAATGATAAGCAGATATAAATCCCAAGCGACTCAAAGAATAGAGCTATGCTCCCCGGCAACGGTGCTAGAAAATAGTCTTGATAACCCACAAGTATAGGGGATCGCAAAAATTTTCGAGGGTAGAGTATTCAACCCAAATTTATTGATTCAACACAAGGGGAGCCAAAGAATATTCTAAAGTATTAGCAGCTGAGTTGTCAATTCAACCACACCTGGAAACTTAATATCTGCAGCAAATTGTTTAGTAGCAAAGTAATATGATAGTAGTGGTAACGGTAGCAAAAAGGTAATGATAGCAAAAGTAATGTTTTTGGTATTTTGTAGTGATTGTAACAATAGCAACGGGAAAGTAAATAAGCGAAGAACAATATGTGGAAAGCTCGTAGGCAATGGATCGGTGATAGAGAATTATGCCGGATGCAATTCATCATGTAACAGTCATAACATAGGGTGACACAGAACTAGCTCCAATTCATCAATGTAATGTAGGCATGTATTCTGAATATAGTCATACGTGCTTATGGAAAAGAACTTGCATCACATCTTTTGTCCTACCCTCCCATGGTAGCGGGGTCCTAGCGGAAACTAAGGGATATTAAGGCCTCCTTTTAATAGAGTATAGGACCAAAGCATTAACACATAGTGAGTACATGAACTCCTCAAACTACAATCATCACCGGGAGTGGTCCTGATTATTGTCACTTCGGGGTTGCCGGATCATAACACATAGTAGGTGACTATAGACTTGCAAGATAGGATCAAGAACTCACATATATTCATGAAAACATAATAGGTTCAGATCTGAAATCATGGCACTCAGGCCCTAGTGACAAGCATTAAGCATAGAAAAGTCATAGCAACATCCATCTCAGAACATAGTGGAGACTAGGGATCAAACCCTAACAAAACTAACTCGATTACATGATAAATATCATCCAACCCATCACCGTCCAGCAAGCCTACGATGGAATTACTCACGCACAGTGGTGAGCATCATGAAATTGGTGATGGAGGAAGGTTGATGATGACGATGGCGACGGATTCCCCTCTCTGGAGCCCCGAACGGACTCCAAATCAGCCCACCTGAGAGGTTTTAGGGCTTGGCGGTGGCTCCGTATCTTAAAACGCGATGACTCCTTCTCTTTGATTTTTTTCTCCCCAAAAGCAAATATATAGAGTTGGAGTTGAGGTCGAAGGAGCTCCAGGGGGCCCACAAGGAAGGGGGCGCGCCCAGGGGGGGCAGGCGCGCCCCCACCCTCGTGGCTAGGGTGTGGGCCCCCTGGTCTTCATCTTTTGCACGGATTTTTTATTATTTCCAAAAAGACGTTCCGTGAAGTTTCATGTCATTCCGAGAACTTTTGTTTCTGCACATAAATAACACCATGGCAATTCTGCTGAAAACAACGTCAGTCTGGGTTAGTTCCATTCAAATCATGCAAGTTAGAGTTCAAAACAAGGGCAAAAGTGTTTGGAAAAGTAGATATGATGGAGACGTATCACGTCCTTAGGGCAACTTCAATGCGGATCTCCAAATGTACATCATCAAATGTCCACCAACACGTCCAAACGTGTCCGCAGATAGTGGGCGGAGCGCCGGCCACCCAATCATGGGCATCCAAATTCCTCCGCTCATTTTTTGTATGCATGGATTACTGAAAATAATTAAACATACAAACCACAGTTATTCAATAATTGAAAGAGATCAATTCAATAATAATTCAACTATAAAAATTACAAGACAAACATAAAGGTTTGAAATAAAATAGTTCAATTTCGAATTCATTTTATTCAGACACATGTTCTAGGTGTCTCTTTACAACGCTCACAGATGCTCAACTAGATCATTTTGAATTTGCTCATGAGTTCAAATTTGAATTCAACTCTGGTCCAAACACCTTGACCATTATGTCGGCAAGGGCAGGGGATACTTGGGTTGTGGTCGGTTCCGGGATGGAATGGCAATGTAGGCAAAACCGAGCGGGCGCCTGGGTGGAGCGGCGGAGGTCCCACAAGGCTTGAACGCTGCCCGGGGTGGTACATCAGCGGGTTGAAGTATGGGAGAATTGATATAATGCACATGAGGATGGACAAAGGAGGGGAGAACACGAGCTCCTGGGTGTTATTTTTGGGTGGGCCGAAGTGTTGGACTGAATATGTGGCAGATGTTCGGACTCCCCCTCCCAAGCTTGTTTCAGGTTTGTGGGATTTCAGATGTCCAAAAAATAAGACGATGGCACCTAGTATGACCACCGGATTGAGCGGGCACCTGGGTGGAGCGATGGAGGCCCCACGAGGCTTGAACGCCGTTCGGGGTGGTACATCGGCAGCGTAGAAGTCTAGGAGCGTGGACACAAAGCACATGAGGACGGACAAACCAGGTAAGAACATGATATGTGGGCCGAATTGTCAGAGTCATATGTGGGGGATGTTGACAGTCCCTCTGCCAAGATTATTTCAAGTTTGTGGGATTTTGGATGTCCGGACAAATAAGATGATGACGCCTTCTGGTGTTGACGACACCTGGTACGACCACTGGTACGAGTGGGCGCGGTCATACCAAAGGTCGTCTTGCACTCTAGTGCATCTTGTGCGCCTCCCATTCATTCCTTTCTTCCTCCAATTTTCTTGTTTCCTCATAAGTGATGATTTCCTTCCATATCTAGTGAGATATGGCGAGTCTGAGTTTGCGTATTGGATGACCAACCTCCAAATACATATGGAGTGCACTATGCTAGAGTTTCTCTTAGAATGTATGAAAGCATTCACGCCCTTTGATGCATTTGCAAAAATAGTAGAACCGTAAAGTGAAATAGTAACATATTTGCAAGGGGAAAAGCAATAAAGAGATACAAGAAAAATTCAGCCAATTCTTTGTCTCTGTAACATGATGCAGAAATTTAGGTCTATCCTTGTTGACTGCCCTAAAACGCAACCGCGTGATAGAGATAATCCGGCAACCATGCGGCTGCGGCAACCGACTCAACAACATTTGGTAGTTAAACACCGAGCATGGACCGGATTGCTTCCCGCCCAGCCTCTTACCACGACCGCCGCCGGTGCCGCACGAAGTGACATGGCATCGTGAGCCCAGACCCTCATAGATGCGACCTATGAGCGGGAACAAAAACCTCGCATAGGCTTTGTCCCGCAACATCTTCTGATGTTGACGAGGAAGGGATCAGACAGGATGGAGCTTGGGGAGGATTGGGATTGTGAGCACATGTGTCATCCCCACAGGGCGACACTATGGTGGAGCGGCAGGGTTCACATTGTTCATTGAGTTAGATGTGATGCGTAAAGAATCTAATTAATTGAGTAAAAATATACTCACTCTATCTCCAAATATTTGTCGTTAATGGTAATTTTACTCCTTTCAACCCATTGGCCAGCGAGCCGATGTGTCTCCTGATTTTTTCTCCAAAAGGACCATCTGCCAAGTCGAATTGACAAAAAGAACTATCACCAACTGAGACGTGACGGCAGGTGCATCACCCAACCCAACACGTGCCACCTACCATGACGGGACCCGACGGCAAGACCTGCCCCCACAGGTGCAGGCGGCAGCCCGGGCTTAACAGGTTTTTTCGTCCGGTGCGCGAGCTGCAACGGAAAGCCGGAGTGGTACAGCTGATGCACGTACCGCGATAGGCCAGGTGGGCCCTACAGCCACGGTCGAGGCGGCAGACGCTGCTACTGCTGCGCGACGTGATACGTATTGACATGTCATTTCCTTGCTTCGACAACTCCAATTTCGTCAGATATGTAATACTAGTTCAAAGCAAGATTGATCACTAATCACACAGGCAGACAGGCCAATGCCTGAACACACAAAATCTTCGTATTGATGCACTTTTTCTCTTGGTTCAAGATTACTGGATGGGTTACTGGAAAGCGTGAGATGATCTGTTCAGCCGTCCTCGATATATCAAGCACATGAACTCCACCCACTTGTTACCGGATGAATACATCACCACCTGACTGGCTAACAAAAATAGTCATTTTTTGGAGGAAGACACAAATAGTGATATACCCCTTCCGTCCCATAATATAACAACGATTTTTGCTCTCTTTTATTATGGGACGGAGAGAGTAATATTGTACATTTGTTCCTCGCTTGCAGATCAGCAACATCGGCTACCGCCTCTTGTCGTGGCTGCAGGGCCCATTTGGCATGTTGTGGCACACGCACAATAGTAGTTGTCGCCTAGCCGTTCCGTTGCAGCTGGCGCAGATGAAAAAACCTGTTATGCCCGAGCTGTCGCCTATGCTCATGGCGGTAGGGGCTGAGGGAGTCCTGGAATAGGGGGTCCTCGGGTGTCCGATCTATTCGATATGGGCTGGACTGATGGGCCATGAAGACAAAGTAGAAGATATCCCTCGTGTCCGGGTAGGATTCCTATGTGCGTGGATGGCAAGTTTGCTGTCCAGGTGTACTATTTTCTTCCTCTGCAAACTGACTCTGTGTAACTCTAGGCCCTTCCTGTGAGTATATAAACCGGAGGGTCAGTGATAACCCACAAGTATAGGGGATCGCAACAGTTTTCGAGGGTAGTGTAATCAACCCAAATTTATTGATTCGACACAAGGGGAGCCAAAGAATATTTTCAAGTATAGCAGTTGAGTTGTCAATTCAACCACACCTGAAAGACTTAATATCTGCAGCAAAGTATTTAGTAGCAAGGTAGTATGGAAGTAATGGTAACAGTGGCAAAAGTAACAGTAGTGGTTTTGTAGAAATCGTAACAGTGGCAACAGAAAAGTAACTAAGCAAAGATCAATATGTGAAAAGCTCGTAGGCAATGGATCAATGATGGATAATTATGTCGGATGTGATTCCACATGCAATAGTTATAACATAGGGTGACACAGAACTAGCTCCAGTTCATCAATGTAATGTAGGCATGTATTCCGAATATAGTCATACGTGCTTATGGAAAAGAACTTGCATGACATATTTTGTCCTACCCTCCCATGGCAGCAGGGTCCTATTGGAAACTAAGGGATATCAAGGCCTCCTTTTAATATAGTACCGGACCAAAGCATTAACACTTAGTGAATACATGAACTCCTCAAACTACGGTCATCACCGGGAGTGGTCCCGATTATTGTCACTTCGGGGTTACCGGATCATAACACATAGTAGGTGACTATTGACTTGCAAGATAGCATCAAGAACTCACATATATTCATGAAAACATAATAGGTTCAGATCTGAAATCATGGCACTTGGGCCCTAGTGACAAGCATTAAGCATAGAAAAGTCATAGCAACATCAATCTTAGAACATAATGGATACTAGGGATCAAACCCTAACAAAACTAACTCGATTACTTGGTAAATCTCATCCAACCTATCACCGTCCAGCAAGCCTATGATGAAACTAGTCATGCATGGCGGTGAGCATCATGAAATTGGTGATGGAGGATGGTTGATGATGACGATGGTGATGGATTCCCCTCTCTGGAGCCCCAAACGGACTCCAGATCAGCCCTCCCGAGGAAGATTAGGGCTTGGCGGCGGCTCCGTATCTCAAAACGCGATGAATCCTTCTCTCTGATTTTTTTCTCCCCGAACGTGACTTTATAGAGTTGGAGTTGACATCGGTGGAGTCTCAGGGGGCCCACCAGGAAGAGGGGTGCGCCCTAGGGGGAGCGCCCTGCACCCTCCTAGACAGGGTGTGGGCCCCCTTATGCTGATTCTTTCGCCAGTATTTTTTATTAATTCCAAAACGTGTCTCCGTGGATTTTGAGGTCATTCCGAGAACGTTTATTTCTGCACAAAAATAACACCATGACAATTTTGCTGAAAACAACGTCAGTACAGGTTAGTTCCATTCAAATCATGCAAGTTAGAGTCCAAAACAAGGGCAAAAGTGTTTGGAAAAGTAGATACGTTGGAGACGTATTAACTCCCCCAAGCTTAAACCTTTGCTTGTCCTCAAGCAATTCAGTTGACAAACTGAAATTGATCAAGAAAAACTTTTACAAACTCTGTTTGATCTTGTTGTTGCAAATATGTAAAGCTAGCATTCAAGTTTTCAGCAAAGATCGTGAACTAACCATATTCACAATAACATTTAGGTCTCATGTTTACTCATATCAATGACATAATCAACTACCAAGCAATAATAATAAATCTCGGATGACAACTCTAGCCCTTTCTGAGACTGCAAAACATAAATGCAGAGCACCCCTAAAGATCAAGGGCTGACTAGAAATTGTAATTCATGGTAAAGGAGATCTAGTCAGAGTCATACTCAATGTAAATTAATAGCAATGCATGCGAATGACAACGGTGCTATCTAACTAGTGCTTTTTGATAAGAGGATGACGAATCAACATAAAAGTAAATTGATAGGCCATTCGCAGAGGGAAGCAGGGATTTGCAGAGGTGCCAGAGCTCGAGTTTTGAAACAAAGATAAATAATATTTTGAGTGGTATACTTTCATTGTCAACAGAACAACCAAGAGATCTCGATATCTTCCATGCTACACACATTATAGGCGGTTCCCAAACAAAATGGTAAAGTTTATACTCCCCCACCACCAACAAACATCAATCCATGGCTTGTGTGAAACAATGGGTGTCTCCAACTAACAACAATCCTGGGGGAGTTTTATTTGCAGTTATTTTGATTTGAGCATGGGACTGGGCATCCCGATTACCAACCATTTTCTCGTGAATGATGAGCGGAGTCCACTCATCATGAGAATAACCCACCTAGCATGGAAGATATAGACAACCCTAGTTGATACATGAGCTATTTGAGCACACAAAACAGAATTTCATTTGAAGGTTTAGAGTTTGGCACATGCAAATTTACTTCGAACAACATGTAAATACCACATATAGGAAGGTATGGTGGACTCATATGGAATAACTTTGGGGTTTATGGAAGTGAATGCACAAGAAGAATTCCCGCTTAGTACAAGTGAATGCTAAAAAGAGACTGGGAAGCGACCAACAAGAGAGTGACAACAGTCATGAACATCCGTTAAGATTAATCAACAATGAGTGCAAGCATGAGTAGGAATAAATCACCATGAACATAAATAGCATAGAGGCTATGTTGATTTTGTTTCAACTACATGCGTGAACATGTGCCAAGTCAAGCCACTCGAATCGTTCAGAGGAGGATACCACCCTATCATACCACATCACAACCATTTTAATAGCATGTTGGCACACAAGGTAAACTATTATAAACTCCTAACTAATTAAGCATTGCATGGGGAACTATAATATCTAATTGTCATTGCAAACATGTTTCACTCATAATAGGCTGAATCAGGAACGATGAACTAATCATATTTACAAAAACAAGATAGGTTGAGTTCATACCAGCTTCTCTCATCTCAATCAGTCCATCATATACCGTCATTATTGCCTTTCACTCGCACGACCAAACGGTGTGGATAATAATAATAGTGCACGTGCATTGGACTAAGCTAGAATCTCCAAGCATTTAATTCAAGGGAGAAGAGAAGGTAATATGGGCTCTTGGTTAAGTCAACAATAATGCATATGAGAGCCATGATACGTCTCCAACGTATCTATACTGTTTGATTGTTCCATGCTATTATATTATCTGGTTTGGATGTTTAGTGGGCTTTACTATGCACTTTTATATTATTTTTGGGACTAACCTATTAACCGAAAGCCCAGTACAAATTGCTATTTTTTTTGCCAATTTCAGTGTTTCGCAGAAAAGGAATATCAAACGGAATAAAACCTTCGCGAGGATCATTTTTGGAACAAATGTGATCCAGGAGACTTGGAGTGGACGTCAAGAAAGCACCAAGGAAGCCACGAGGCAGGAGGGCGCGCCCCCCACCCTTGTGGGCCCCTCGCAGCTCCACCGACCTACTTCTTTCGCCTATATATACTCTTATACCCTGAAACCTTCGGGGAGAGCCACGAAACACCTTTCCACCACCGCAACCTTCTGTACCCGTGAGATCCCATCTTGGGGCCTTTTCCGGCGCTCCACCGGAGGGGGATTTGATCATTGAGGGCTTCTACATCAGCACCATAGCCTCTCCGATGATGTGTGAGTAGTTTACCACATACCTTCGGGTCCATAGTTATTATCTAGATGGCTTCTACTCTCTCTTTGGATCGCAATACAAAGTTCTTCTCGATCTTCTTGGAGATCTATTCGATGTAACTCTTTTTGCGGTGTGTTTGCCGAGATCCGATGAATTGTGGGTTTATGAAGTTGATTATCTATGAATATTATTTGATTCTTCTCCGAATTCTTATGTGCATGATTTGATATCTTTGCAAGTCACTTCAAATTATCAGTTTGGTTTGGCCTACTAGATTGGTCTTTCTTGCAATGGGAGAAGTGCTTAGCTTTGGGTTCAATCTTGCGGTGCTCGATCCTAGTGACAGAAAGGGAAGCGACGCGTATTGTATTGTTGCCATCGAGGATAAAACGATGGGGTTTATATCATATTGCTTGAGTTTATCCCTCTACACCATGTCATCTTGCCTAACGCGTTACTCTGTTCTTATGAACTTAATACTCTAGATGCATGCTGGATAGCGGTCGATGCATGGAGTAATAGTAGTAGATGCATAATCGTTTCGGTCTACTTGTCATGGACGTGATGCCTATATTCATGATAATTGCCTTAGATATCATCATAACTATGCGCTTTTCTATCAATTGCTTAGCAGTAATTTGTTCACCCACCGTAATACATTCTATCTTGAGAGAAGCCACTAGTGAAACCTATGGCCCCTGGGTCTACTTTACATCATATAAGTTTCCAATCTACAATTCTAGTTTACTATTTATTTTGCAATCTTTATTTTGCAATGTATACTATAAAAATACCAAAAATATTTATCTTATTATCTTTATCAGATCTCACTTTTGCATGTGGCTGTGAAGGGATTGACAACCCCTTTTATCGCGTTGGTTGCAAGGTTCTTATTTGTTTGTGCAAGTACTAGGTGATTTGCGTGAGGTCTCCTACTGGATTGATACATTAGTTCTCAAAACCGAGGGAAATACTTATGCTACCTTGCTGCATCACCCTTTCCTCTTCAAGGGAAAGACAACACATGCTCAAGAGGTAGCAAGAAGGATTTCTAGCGCCGTTGCCGGGGAGATCTACGCCAAGTCAAGACACACCAAGTACCCATCACAAACCCTTATCCCTCGCATTACATTATTTGCGATTCGCCTCTCGTTTTCCTCTCCCCCACTTCACCCTTGCCATTTTATTCACCTCTTTTCCGTTCGCCCTTTTTCGTTCGACTCTTTTTGCTTGCTTCTTGTTTGCTTGTGTGTTGGATTTTTTTGTCACGATGGCTCAAGATAATACTAAACCGTGTGACTTTTCCAATACCAACAATAATGATTTTATTAGCACTCCAATTGCTCCTCTTACCGATGCTGAATCTTGTGAAATTAATACTGCTTTGCTGAATCTTGTCATGAAAGATCAATTTGCTGGCCTTCCTAGTGAAGATGCTGCTACCCATCTAAACAACTTTGGTGATTTGTGTGATATGCAAAAGAAGAAAGATATGGATAATGATATTGTTAAATTGAAGCTATTTCCTTTTTTGCTTAGAGATCATGCTAAAACTTGGTGATGAAGCTATGTACCCAGGGTAGGGTCATAGGCCTGACCTAGACACCCTCCCCTAGGACATCACCCTAAAGTCAGAAGCATTCAAGGGATACCATCATCCACTTGACAGAAGCATTCGACTCGGAAGACTCAATGTCACTCGACATAGCAACAATCACTCGACAGACAGAAGATCAAAAGCCACTCTGAACAACAACGGTCGGACGTTTACTCTGTAGACTTAATGGTCATTTATGTCACTTTATAACTAGCGTTAACAGAAACGCCCCATCTTTATGTACCTTAAACCCTGTGTAACTGAGGGTGGGAGGGGCCTGGCTAACTCTATATAAGGCACCCGCCTCCTCAGGGACAAGGGTTCGCACCCCCGTAACTCCACACACATATAATCCAGTCGACCGCCTTCGGGACCGAGACGTAGGGCTATTACTTCCACCGTGAAGGGCCCGAACTCATAAATCTTGTGTGTAGAACTTCGCCATAGCTGGGATCTTGCCTCATCATACCTACACCCCATTCTATTGTCAGTCTTAGAACCACGACAGTTGGCGCCCACCATGGGGTAGGTGTCTTAGCGACTTTTTGGTGAAGTTGCAAATTTTTCCGATTCCCATCATCATGGTTTCCGGCGGTGGATTGGCTGAGGGCCGCGAGATCCGTCTCGGCGCGCTCGTCTTCATTATCGACAACTCCACCTAGCTTCAAGAGGCTCCCCTCGACGTCGAGATGCTCCCCATCCGCGGGGTGACGCACTTTCACGCGTGCGTTCGCAGCGTCCTTCTCCGGCAGCCGTCGACCCAGTATCGGTCGGCTCCCGTGGTGTCCTCGCTCCCCGCTGTTTGCCGACACAAGCGATCTGGTCGGTCGCGGCATTAGCGGTGGGTGAAACACGTGGTGGCTCGTCAGTCGGTCACCCCACAAGTCGCGACAACCGAGCCCGACAAAACTCTCTACGGCCTGTTCGACCTGTCGACTGGCTCTATCGAGACCGCATCCGAATGCGATAGAAGCGATCCTGTGGCTGATGTCTTGATGGTCGACAAACCACATAGTCCTCCTGGCTTCCGCCGCGACGACGGCGGTGATGGTGGAAGCGATCCATCACGCGTTCACGAGGAGTACCGCCCCGAACCCCTTTCTTCGCAGCAGAGGGAAGAGCTTCACCGCCGGAACATGGATGCGCTCCACACGCCCATTGTTGGGGAAACCTCCGAGGCCCGGGCCTTAGAGGAGGCGCGCCTGGCCAACTTGGCTGAGCGCACTCGACTGGAGAACCTTCAGCATGCACTAGACGAACGTGCTCGGCAGCGGAACCCTGAGTCCAGTCGACGACAGCTTTTTCTGCCTCAACCTCAGGTATACCGCACTCCGATTCAAAATCTCACAGCTGCAACCCGTATAGCAGAGTCAATTCAGCCTTCCAAGTCGGAGGCTGGCAGAGGTTTGATGCAGATCCGGGCCTTACTCCGGGCAGCAGGAGAGCAGAACACAACAGTGTCTCAATCGCGGAATAGGATTCATAGAAGATCTGTGATGGCAGATATAGTTCAGTTGGCTCACAGCCCAAGATCGCTCCCGCGACGTGAGGGACGTGGGCACCAGCAGGATCAGTACAGAAACCACGAGCAGTATGATCACCGACTCGGCCGTGATGACCGCCGTCGAGTACCCACACCTCCTCTGAGGAGTGGATCATATGTGCCTCGGCAATATGATAACAGATGCCCTCACAGTGTTGAGCGAAGAATACCAGTCGACACAAGGGAGCCAGGCTTTGATGCGAGATCGATTCTCGTTCAAGGTCTAGTTGACAGGAACAGAGCACACAGGGAGGGCCTTGACAGAGATCACCCGACTGGCAGCGGAGTTCATGTTTCAGGTCCAGAGTGTTTTAGCAGAGCCATTAGAGCCGCGGTGATTCCTCCCAACTTCAGGTTGGCGACTGGAGTCAGCAAGTTCACTGGTGAGTCCAAGCCTGACACTTGGCTTGAGGATTACCGGGTGGCTATGCAGATTGGTGGCGACAATGATGAAATGGCCATGAAGCATCTTCCTCTGATGTTGGAAGGTTCAACCAGAGCATGGTTGACTCAGTTAGCACCAGGCAGTATATTCAGTTGGGAAGAACTTGCCCGAGTGTTTGTTAGAACTTTTGAGGGTACTTGCAAGCGGCCAACAGGGTTAACAGAATTGCAGCATTGCGTGCAAAAACCGAATGAGACTCTGAGAGATTACATTCAGAGATAGACCACTTTGCATCACACAGTGGAAAATGTATCCCAGCATCAAGCAGTTTGTGCCTTCAAGGAAGGCGTTAAATATCGAGAACTGGTCCTGAAATTCGGTCGGACAAGAGATATCTCTTTGACTCAGATGATGGAAATAGCCACTCGGTACGCTAATGGAGAAGAAGAGGATCGACCCCGCAGTGGAAAGAGCAAACCAGTTGGCCAGGACACCGGTGGAGGCAATTCCAATCGGAAACAGAAGCATAAAGCTGAGCCTGCAGGACCTGGTGAAACCACGACAGTGACTCAAGGAAAGTTTAAAGGGAAACCTAAGGGGCCCTAGTGTCGGAGTAATGGGCCACGGGTAGGCTAACCCAGGCCCAGAACCTTTCAAGACATTGAGGCAGACTGCGCCCCTCGAGATCCCAGGACGAAGAGCCGCCTTCTGAGAGTCGGCGGCAAGGCGGCCGGCTGCCCACTCGCGGCTGAGTCCTAGGGACGATTTCAGGATGAGCCGACTCCTGACTGGCGACTTCCAAAGAAGCCGGCCTTGGGGAGTCGGCCCGCGACGCCAACAACCCCCATGCCCCCATAAAGAGGGACGGGACGGGGAGTGGCCACAGTAAGGTCCACTCCCACCCCTTTTTCCAAGGGAAGGCGTGGCTACAGTACGCCGTACCCGTGGAGATCTCCGTGCGGCGCGACACTGTTGCCATGCCGGCCCTGACGTCAGCCCCAGGGGGCGGAGCCCTGTGCCCACGATGGCCTGCTGGTATGACCCAGGGATGATGGGTCCCACTAGTCGGCGGGCGAACGAAAGACGGCGAAAGCACCACCAGTCGGCCCGGATGGGAGTCGGCCACCAGAAGTCGGCTGGCCCCTCCCACGGGCCCTACGCGCCATTAATCAGACATGACAAGTAGTGGCCAAAGTGACCGCCTGCCAGATGGCGGGGCTGTCGCCACGACCTCATGACCGAGCATGCGTCATTAGAGGCACGGCTACTGTAATCTGCAACCAGCAAGACCCGCCCGCGGCGGATGTGGCCTGTCGGCTCCACTCCGAGCCAGTTGGCGGGCCCCAGGAGTCGGCGGATAAGACGGCGGCCAGAGAGACTGACGGCTGGGCCCGCGCCCAGCCGGATTACCATTGTACCCCTGGGGGGTAGGCCTATATAAACCCCCAGGGCACCCATGCAAAGGGTTGGAATCCATTAGCCCTAGACCAGATCATATAGGAAGGAGAGAGCTAGCCTTGCCTTCTCCTACCTCCAGGAAACAGCTCAAGGAGCAACCGTGTAAACACTTTGCCATAGTGATCATGCGGAGACCCCATAGAGCAGCAGTAGGGGTATTATCTCCCCGGAGAGCCCTGAAGCTGGGTAAGATTCGCCGGCGTGCATGTCTTTGCCTTATCCCGTTTCCAAGCACAGGCGACGTTCTACTCGCCCCCACCATGATAAGCCATCCTTTGTCATATGTCGCACCCAACCCCCGACATTTGGCGCCCACCGTGGGGCCTGGTGCACCGTCGTCCAGAGACCTGCTCTAGACGGGAACCCTTTTTCTCCCTGGCAAGCGCAGCCAGCCCGGCACGCCAGACGGAGTTTGCGCTGACGCGCTGCACGGCGTTGAGATCGCCTGTGCAGCCAGCTGCCTCACCGATCTTGTCGGCGAGGTTCGCCTCTCCGACGAACCTGCATACAACGCAGGCACGGGCGGCCTCGAGAGCCTCCTCGCGGGCCTCCTCGACCAACTCCACGTCGCCGGCGAGCCTGCCGTGGACTTGGAGTCCGTAGGCTCCACCGACCCGATGCTGGTCGACTCTGACACCGCGTCGCTCGACGCGTTCCCCACCAACGTGGTGGTCTACGACGAGCCTCACCGAGGTGCTCGTCATCGGTCATGACGAGCCTCCCGGCGGAGGAGCGCATGACCCACTTGGCGCGGCACTACAAGACCTGACTGCGCCCATTCCGGAAAGACGCTGACGCGGAGACGTTGGAGGTGCGCCACCTTCAGCTCGTCGAAGGCGCAAAGAAGCTAGATAGCATGAGACGCTTGTCAGAAGCCTACCAGCGTGAGATGGATCGCGCTGTGGGTGGCTCGCCAGCCCCAGCTGGGCCCAGCCGCCTTGGCGCGGTCCAGCAATGCGGCGTGGCCATCGCCAACCTGTTCGGGGCAAGTCGCCCTGTGTACGCCATGCCTGCAGAGAATATTCGAGCCGCCCAGGTGTAACGCCCCAGATGTAACTTTCCCTATTTGTACTCCAACTCTTGCCGTCTCCGGCGCTAAGTCATATTTATTTCTCGGGTTCGGGTCTTTGTCTCCGTGTGTTGTTTTCGTTTTGATGCATCTCATACCATGTCATCACGTGCATTGCATTTGCATACATGTTCATCTCATGCATTCGAGCATTTTCCCCGTTGTCTGTTTTGCATTCCGGCGCTTCGTTCTCCTCCGGTGGCCTTTTCTAGCTTTCTTTCATGTGTGGGGATCTAACATTTCCGGATTGTACCGAGACTTGTCATGCGGCCTTGGTTTACTACCGGTAGACCGCCTGTCAAGTTTCGTATCATTTGGACTTTGTTTGATACTTCAACGGTTAACCGAGGGACCGAAAAGGCTTCGTGTGTGTTGCAGCCCAACACCCCCCAAAAGTTGTCCCAAAACCCACCAAACTCTGCTCCATGTCCTAGAGCGTTCGATCACGATCGTGTGGGTGAAAACCGCACCTCATTTGGACTCTCCTAGCTCCACTTATGCCTATATATACACCCCCCATTTTGGATCTCGTCTTCCTCCCCGTCCTCCTCCTAAAAAAAAACAGCTCAACCCCGCCACCGACGGACGTGTCCGGATCCGACCGGACAACATCCGCCCGCCGCCGCCATCCAACCCGCCGCCGCCACGTGTCCCCGCGGGACCAGTTCGCCGCCGCCACCGACGCGGGCCCGAGGCCCAGCGCCGGCCCCCGAGGCCCGATCCGCCGCCGCCTCCTCCTTCGCCCGAGGCC